>NC_083574.1:79762838-80060338 GCF_027579695.1 Neoarius graeffei
ATGGAGCGTTATCCTGCATGAAAATCATGTTCTTCTTGAAAGATGCTGACTTTTTCCTATACCACTGTTTGAAGAAGGTTTCTTCCAGGAACTGGCAGTAGGTCTGGGAGTTGAGTTTGAGTCCATCCTCAACTCGAAAAGGTCCAACAAGCTCGTCTTTGATGATACCAGCCCATAGCAGTACTCCACCTCCACCTTGCTGGCGTCCGAGTCGGAGTGGAGCTCTGTGCCCATTACTGATCCAGCCACAGGCCCATCCATCTGGCCCATCAAGAGTCACTCTCATCTCATCAGACCACAGCACCTTAGAAAAATCAGTCTTAAGATATTTCTTGGCCCAGTCTTGACGTTTTATCTTGTGTGCCTTACTCAGTGGTGGTCGTTTTTCAGCCTTCCTTACCTTGGCCATGTCCCTCAGTATTGCACACCTTGTACTCTTTGACACTCCAGGAATGTCGCAACTCTAGAATATGGCAGAACTGGATGCTAATGGCTGCTTGTTAGCTTCACGCTTGATTTTCCGCAGATCATGTGCAGTTATTTTGCGCCTTTTTTTTCCCCACACGCTTCTTTCGACCCTGTTGACTATTTGCAATGAAACGCTTGATTGTTCGGTGATCACGTTTCAACATCTTCGCAATTTCAAGAGTGCTGCATCCGTCTGCAAGACATCTCACAATTTTATACTTTTCAAAGTCTGTCAGATCTCTCTTCTGACCCATTTTGCCAGAGGAAAAGAGGTTGCCTAATAATTATGCACACCTGATATAGGGTGTTGATGTCATTAGACCACACCCCCTCTCATTACACAGATGCACAGCACCTGATATACTTAATTGGTAGT
This sequence comes from Neoarius graeffei, assembly GCF_027579695.1. Lineage (NCBI taxonomy): Eukaryota > Metazoa > Chordata > Actinopteri > Siluriformes > Ariidae > Neoarius > Neoarius graeffei. The sequence continues at coordinate 79,763,683 of NC_083574.1, forward strand.
AGGCTTTCAAGCCTAAACAGCTTGGAGTGGGACAACATGCATTAAAAGGATGTTGTGGTCAAAATACTCACTTGCCTAATAATTCTGCACTCAGTGTATATTACTGTTTAGGGCGGCACGGTGGTGTAGTGGTTAGCGCTGTCGCCTCACAGCAAGAAGGTCCGGGTTCGATCCCCGTGGCCGGCGAGGGCCTTTCTGTGCGGAGTTTGCATGTTCTCCCCGTGTCCGCGTGGGTTTCCTCCGGGTGCTCCGGTTTCCCTCACAGTCCAAAGACATGCAGGTTAGGTTAACTGGTGACTCTAAATTGACCGTAGGTGTGAATGTGAGTGTGAATGGTTGTCTGTGTCTATGTGTCAGCCCTGTGATGACCTGGCGACTTGTCCAGGGTGTACCCCGCCTTTCGCCCGTAGTCAGCTGGGATAGGCTCCAGCTTGCCTGCGACCCTGTAGAACAGGATAAAGCGGCTAGAGATGATGATATATTACTGTTTAAATGTGTGTGTGTGTGTGTGTGTGTGTGTGTGTGTGTGTGTGTGCATGGCTTTAAATGTATATAAGTATGTATATTACTGTTTAAATGTGTGTGTGTGCTTGGCTTTATATGTATGTATATTACTGTGTGGGGGGGCTTTAAACGTATATATGTATATATATTACTGTTTAAATGTGTGTGCTTAGCTTTAAATGTATATATGTATATATATTACTGTGTGGGGGGGCTTTAAACGTATATATGTATATATATTACTGTTTAAATGTGTGTGTGTGTGTGTGTGCTTGGCTTTAAATGTATATATGTATGTATATTACTGTGTGTGGGGGGGCTTTAAACGTATATATGTATATATATTACTGTTTAAATGTGTGTGCTTAGCTTTAAATGTATATATGTATGTATATTACTGTGTGGGGGGGGCTTTAAACGTATATATGTATATATATTACTGTTTAAATGTGTGTGCTTAGCTTTAAATGTATATATGTATGTATATTCCTGTGTGTGGGGGGCTTTAAATGTATAGATGTATGTATATTACAGTTTAAATTTGTGTGATTGTGTGTGTGTGTGTGCGTGCATCTGTGTGTGCGCGCGTGCACGTGTATGCGTGTGTGCATATGTGCGTGTGATTGTGTGTGTGTGTGCGTGCGTATGTGTGCACATGTGTATGTGTGATTGTGTGTGTGTATGCATATGTGTGTGTCTGTGTGCATATGTGTGTGTGCATATGTGTGTGTGTGTGTGTCCCGCAGTTTGGTTCCCATCCTGTCATTTTCTCTCATCAGTAGCCATTACACACAAAGCAAAAGTGGGCACATAACCAGAGAGCCGGTGGCCAATTAAAAAAAAAAAAGGTCGACAAAAATGCATACACTAGTGTGTGTGCCTGAAACGAGTGTGTGAATGCATATTTATGTAATTGATTCATGCTTTATTTATTATGACAAAATGACAAAAACTGGACATTTATGCCTTCTCGTGTGTGTGTGTGTGTGTGTGTGTGTTTGTGTGTGTGTGTGTGTGTGTGTGTGTGTGTGAGAGAGAGGATGCATTATTTATATCTTCATGAAGTATTTTCTCAAAAGTACATAGAAGATTTGTGTGTGTGTGTGTGTGTGTGTGTGTGTGTGTGTGTGTGTGTGTGTGTGAGAGAGAGAGAATGTGTATAAGTGTGAGTAAATCTGTTTGTGTGTATTTGTGTATTTAAAATGCAGAATTTATTTCCTGTCATAGAGCTTTACTTTAATTATACAAGAGGAAAAAAATATAATCAAAGGCAGCACAGGAAATGAAACAGTCTCAAAGAGTAGCCTTGATATACTGAGAGTCTCTCTCTCACACACACACACACACACACACACACACACACACACACACACACACACACAACCTATATGTCTTTATGTTTACTTTCCCTGTCTCTATATATTTATTTGTATGGTATTTATTCAATATGCATACTGATACCTAATATATGCTACACCATGCAAGCACATCATTTCTCTCTCTCTCTCTCTCTCTCTCTCTCACACACACACACACACACACACACACATCTGAAAAATTTTATCTTACCTGGCTCTGATGTTTCATTGTCATGGTCAAGGGCCTCGATCACCAAGGAGAAGGATTTCTGAACAGAAAAGAAAAGAATAAAAGACTTCAAACTGCGCCCACTTTATAAATACATGTCTTACGTTCTCAAACCTTTTGAATTCAAAGCTAAAATAAAATAATAAGAATATAATCACAGACCCTCAGGCTCGACGGAACAGACTGACTGATGTAATACTGAGTCTCAGAATCAGATCTATTATTGTCTCGTGACACTTAATCAGAAAATAAATCACGCTCTTGCATGTATTTTGTGCATGTAATGTTTGACTGACACATGACACATATCTTTAATATGAACACAGGATGAACACAGGACACAATTTGTCCGCCGTCATCTGATCTTTGACGAGACTCAGCAACAGAGGCTTGTGGAGAATCGCGACGTGGCTCTAACTACCAGAATTGAGTGTTTGTCAATACTCAGAGATCTAATAATACGGAAAATGTGGGACTGAAATCCACAACCTTATGAAGTAAAATTCCACAGATAGCACGCTGTCTTAATTGGAGATATTTAACAGGTATTCCATGAAATCGAGTCATACATGAGCTGATAGCCGACGAGGCGCGTAGCACCGAGTCGACTATAAGCCGTGTACGGTGAGATTGAGTGGAATAACTGTTTTATTCTATCCACGTTCACTGGATTTTGAGAAAACAGCATTTTTATTTTGATTTTTTGCAAAGTCGATAAAAAAAACTTGATACAAAACGGCCGACAAAATCATTTCCGCTCAGAATGTAAACAAACCGGCGAAATGACAGGAGCAATTTATGAAAGATGCGATAGTAATATCTCATTATCTCTAGCCGCTTTATCCTGTTCTACAGGGTCGCAGGCAAGCTGGAGCCTATCCCAGCTGACTACGGGCGAAAGGCGGGGTACACCCTGGACAAGTCGCCAGGTCATCACAGGGCTGACACATAGACACAGACAACCATTCACACTCACATTCACACCTACGCTCAATTTAGAGTCACCAGTTAACCTAACCTGCATGTCTTTGGACTGTGGGGGCACCCGGACCGCTACACCACCATGCCGCCCGCGATAGTAATAATTCTTGAAAAAAAAGATACATTCGGCGGCACGGTGGTGTAGTGGTTAGCGCTGTCGCCTCACAGCAAGAAGGTCCTGGGTTCGAGCCCCGGGGCTGGCGAGTGCCTTTCTGTGTGGAGTTTGCATGTTCTCCCCGTGTCCGCGTGGGTTTCCTCCGGGTGCTCCGGTTTCCCCCACAGTCCAAAGACATGCAGGTTAGGTTAACTGGTGACTCTAAATTGACCGTAGGTGTGAATGTGAGTGTGAATGGTTGTCTGTGTCTATGTGTCAGCCCTGTGATGACCTGGCGACTTGTCCAGGGTGAACCCCGCCTTTCGCCCGTAGTCAGCTGGGATAGGCTCCAGCTTGCCTGCAACCCTGTAGAAGGATAAAGCGGCTAGAGATAATGAGATGAGATGAAAAGATACATTCTTACCATCAAATACTTTTATTCCATATTTTGTTGCTTTTTTTGTATTTTTGGGGGGTTTTGTTTCCGAGTAGAGTTTTTACTTCGTCCTCGGTTGGTTCAACAACAATGAGATCATTGTTTTTCTCTACTCACGGTACATGAGCTGATATCCTAGTAGTAAAGTAGCCAATCAGAGCGCATGACTGCTCATATCCAGTGGATGTGGACAGAATAATTCTGTGTATTCTCATTAATATAAGACAACGCTTTCCATAACGACAAGACTATGGAGGTTCAAATACTTTTGCAGCAGATCTGAACAGTACTCAACTGTCCAGTAAGGAACAAAGGAAGAAAAAAATAATATTCAGTAAATGTATGTGGATGGATTCATTCTGTTAAGCTAGTATGTTGGATTTTGCATGAACGCATACATGAAAGTATTTCAAATTCGTTTCCAGACTAAATCTGACTTTGTATTAAAATTTGCTAATGAAAATTTAACCATGCATAATCCTGGATGAAGTGCCAGTGCTCTGATTCAGTCATGTAGAACAAGCAGCACTCAATATTGAGCAAATGGAGGGGGGGAAAAACACAAATAGCTTTGATTTGATGGGAGGGAGCTAGAGAGAGAGAGAGAGAGAATCAGAAATGAATTATTCAAACCCATACTCTCCTTCTCCAGAGAAGAAACGAGAGAAAGCTTGCATCTGCCATGCAAATAAGGCAGCCGTAGTTTTCTAACTGGCAGCGTGGATGTGCAGTCACGCTGCCTCTCATGTACCCAGCGTGAACTGAAGGATGGATGGATAGAAGCAGAAAAGGGCTAAAGAACCAGCCCGAGTGCAAACCCAAAGCAAAGCCAATGATTATTTAGAAAGATTGCTCAAGAAGACGACCGTGGAGCATTCTGTAGTATTTCTATTACTGGTTATCAACGACACTGTCCTTTATTCAAATCGGTATTTTGTAGCTGTGGGTCACTGTTACATTCAAATAGCAACACCATGCAAATGAACTGACTCACGACTTAAAAACACACACACAATAGTCCCGCTCATGAGCCCGAAATATTCACAGCATCCATATCCTAAAATAAACAGCCAGGAACAAAGACTGGTTTCTTTCTCTCGCAGAGACATGCAAACACCATCATCTATGGTTCCACACACAGAGTGTGTACCTTGTCCATCTGTTTGTCTGTGATGTCTCCTAATCTCAACACATTCTGGCTATGAAAATGTTCTGAAAACTCATACAGTGAAGCTTTTTACAATTATAGTGATCACAGTGTAGCATTTGGGTGCACTATTTTTACCTCCGGTTAAGGATTTCCTACACAGCCCACAATGCCGTTTGACTCGTGGTGCCAGTGGGATTTAGCTCTTGCTGTATTTATATCTCAAGAATGACTGAAGTGCTTTAGTCCTTCAGTCTGTCCAGCTCACCCACCTTCTCATTTGCCATAAATGTAGATGTAGATCACTCACTAGCCAAGCCCAATCTCAGCCTGAACAGTGTCCTATTCTAGAAATTACAAATCTGGAAATTTGTTGTGTCCACTACTTCTATGCTCGATTTCTTATCAATATGTCGAAAATGTTGAGTGATTAAAAGAAGCTCTTTATACGTGTATATTTGCATTGAATTCAACAAAATGTCTCTCATTTACTTTCCAACAACCTGCCTGAGACATAGCTTTATTCATGGGCAGCATGGTGGAGCAGCGGTTCGCACTTTCGCCTCACAGCAAAAAGGTTCTGGGTTTAAACCTCCTGGTTGACTGAATCCTTTCTTTTGTGGAGTTTACATGTTCTCCTCGTGCCTGTGTGGGTTTCCTCTGAGTGCTCCGGTTCCTTCTCACAGTCAAAGACATGAGGGTTCGATCAAATGGCCACTCCAAATTGCCCATAGGCGTGAATATGAGTGTGAATGGCTGTCTGTCTCTTAGGCCCTGTCCACACGGCAACGGATTCAGGTGAATCTGATAAAATTGTTTATCGTTTCGGCCTGGCGTCCACACGGCACTGGCATTTTGGGTGCCCCAAAACGAAATCTTTTGAGAACGGGTTCCAGAGTGAAAAAATCTGGCAATGGCGCCGTTGCGAAGTCGTCTGGATGAGTAGAACGGATTTGTTTACAATGACGTCACAACCACATGACTGTCAGTGCTTCACGCCGGGTAGAAGTGTAACGAACTCGATGTGAGCTGTCAACAAATCCTATAACTTGGTTCATGAAACGCGCTTACAAAATATTTTCACTGTGAATATTTATTGTGTAATGGTGCAAAGTGAGAGAGAGAGAGAGAGAGAGAGAGAGAGAGTGAGTGAGAGAATAGCCCTTAGGGCAGAGTCTTTAGTCCAAACACTGCAGAAGCAGTACCAAACCGCACACCGCTCGTGCGCTTTCCAAAAACAAAAACAATCCCGCCAGCAAAAATAGGAAAAAAAGGAGCGATCTCACCTCTTCAGATGTTGGTTTAAGTCTGACAATACATTCCTCAAAAAGGGCGTAGAAGAACAAAGTAATCCATCAACGTGTAGCATTCAATTTATTCCGGACCATTAAAGAATTCTGGAGGATCTCAGAATGTTGGCGTACCGGCTTCCAGCTACCCCCGTTCATTCCTCTTTCCGCGTCTCCATTCAAAAAACGAGCACGTGATTTAAAGGGACTATAGCCATAGGACAGAGAGTGAGAAGGTGTGCACGTGTGACAGTGACAGGGAAGAACCTAGGCTCATGCTCGCCCTGAATTTCTCTTAAAGTGAAGGCAGAAGAACGTTCAGCGCCTGGCCAGGCTTTCTATGTATTAATTTACATAGACGTTTTAAATATAAATAAGTGTCTTAGACAATATATACTATTTTACGCTACTGACTAATAATCAAAACTTTATGTGGCTGATGCTACAGAAGAAGGGGTTTATGCGCATGCGTCTACTTCTTCTATTGTTCTGGTGTCTCCGATGGGACCGTCTTACAGCGCACGTAGAGGTGTGGCATGTGTATTGCATCGTTTTCAGCAAGCGTTGCGTTGCCATATGAACCTGATCTGTTGCCCATGTGGACGCGATATTTAAAAAAAAGAAATCTCGTTGCCGTTGTCGTGTGGATGTAGCCTTAGTGTTAACCCTGTGATAGATTGGTGACCTGTTCAGGGTGAACCCGCCTCTCGCTCAAAGTAATAATAATAATAATAACTTTATTAAAACACTATTGTGAAAAAATACAGTGTCTTTTACATTAAAATAAAAGTCAATAAATTGCTCTAGTTATTCCACAAAATCTCGTCGTACATGAGCTGATAGCCGACGAGGTGCGTAGCACTGAGCTAGCTATAAGCCATGTATGACGAGATTGAGTGGAATAACTGTTTTATTCTATCCACATTCACTGGACTTTGAGAAACAGAGCATTTTGATTTTCATTTTTTGCAAATTCGATAAATAAAAACTTCATACAAAACGTCCGACAAAATCATTTCCGCTTAGAATGTAAACAAACCGGCGAAATGACAGTAGGAATTTGTGAAAAATGCGATAATGATAATTCTTGAAAAATAAAAAAGATATGTTCTTGCCATCAAATACTTTTATTCCATATTTTGTTGCTTTTTTGTAATTTTTTGGGGTTTTGTTTCGAGTAGAGTTTTTATTTCGTCCTCAGTTGGTTCAGCAACACGCGCCGCCATTTTGTTTTTCTCTACTCACGGTATATGAGCTGATAGTCTAGTAGTAGAGTAGCCAATCAGAGCATGCGATTGCTCATATCCAGTGAATGTGGATAGAATAAATATATATATTTATGTGAATGTTAAATAAAATAGAATAGATAGCTCCTACAGCTACAGTCTCAAAGCTCTAGGGATGAATGATTGCTGATGTCTCTTATGGCCCTTTTCCACTACCCTTTTTCAGCTCACTTCAGCTCGCTTCAGCTCACTTCAGCCCGACACGGCTCGCGTTTCGACTACCAAAAACCAGCACGACTCAGCTCGTTTCAGCCCTGCTTAGCCCCTAAAACTCGCACCGTTTTGGAGTGGGGCTGAAGCGAGCCAAGCCGTGCCGAGTGAGGCTGGGGGCGTGAGCAGACACTCCCCTGTGCACTGATTGGTGAGGAGGCGTGTCCTCACATGCCCACACACGCCCCGCGAGCGCGCTGGGATCTGTAAACACCGTAAACCCGGAAGAATAATAATTACGAATTACGAGAATTTCTGAAGCCTTATGCGCCTCGCCTCATCTATACGCTCTTGCCAGTATCTGTTGGCGTTGTCGGTGACAACAAGCCACAGCACCAAGACCAGCAACACTAACGACACCATGTCCTCCATGTTTATTGTTTACTATCCGGGTCGTGAGACTACTGCTTAAAAGCTCACTGAATCAGTGACATACAGAGCATCGTGGACGAGTTCGCGGAGCGCAAGGCTCGTCGTATGCCCTTCAAATAATGCGCGCAGTAGGCTATTGATGTTTTATTATGAGCCATGTACAGTATATCGCCTAATGTTTTTTTGTTTCTGAGTTGCATGTTCGTTTGAAGGACTTAATGTACAAAATAACATAGTTGCACCCCGTAGTGTTGAAATTGGTAAACACAGTGCATTCAGTGAGGTTTGCACCGCCCTCCTTTTATTTCTGACTCTTCCTGTCACCGTTGCAACCTCTGAGCGCTCATTCGTATGCCCTTCAAATAATGTGCGCAGTATAGGCTATTGATGTTTTATTATGAGCCATGTACAGTATCCTAATGTTTTTTGTTTCTGAGTTACATGTTCGTTTGAAGGACTTGATGTACTAAATAACATAGTTGCACCCGGTAGTGTTGAAATTGGTAAACACCGCAGTTGCGGACATTTTGTAGCCTAAAATGATGTTATGATGAGCTTTAATAAAGGGCCCGGTCATTTGCCCCGCCCCCGGCCCGGCTCTGACTTGTTCCGCCACTGTCACTGATGTCACTGTTTGCGCTGCTTAACGACATCACGTGACGTCCACCCACTTTCGCTAACTCCACCCAATGTGTCCACCCACTTCCAGCCAGCACGGTTCAGCGCGGTTGTAGTCGAAATGCAACTCCAATAGCCCCACTCAGCTCGACTCAGCTCGACTCAGCACGGCACGGCTCAGCCGCGTTTGTAGTGGAAAAGCGGCATTAGTTCTGGAAAGTGCTGCTTGGTTACTTTTCCTGTTCCTTCGGCTGTAGTTGTGTACGGGTTCAGATTGTTGAAGTAAGTAGTTCAGGTTGTTACTCTCCATCATACGCTTTAGTTAGTACATTCTTAGTCATAGTGTCTCTTCTTCGGCCCAGTGGTTCCAGGGTGTGCTTTGGAAGTCCAAGGATCCTCAGACAGCGGTCTTGCACCCTTTGTAGCTCCACAGAGAGATACTCAGGCAAACCACCCCACATGGGACTGGCATAGTCTAGCAAGGGCCGGATCTTTGTTATGTACATAGTAAGGCCAACCTCAATAGTCAGCATATCAGACGCTCGCTGGCCATGCTGTGAAAATTGTCCATGCAGATGCTCATCTAAGTTTCCAAATCTGTCATTGCTTAACTCTTGAATATTTTCTATCGTGAATACTATCATTAAAAAGCTTATAATCTCTGCTTTCCAAAGAAATGCATCTGGATAAGATCTGTTCAGTACTTTGGGAGTAACAGCAGGTTGAAGTTGGTATAACAGAGTTCACTCTCTGTTCGCGGGATGTCGGGAAACTGCCGGTGCTTTTTCAGTCATGGGAAAGCAGTCAGGCTCGCTCTCTTCTGATCGGTTTCCACCTGGATTACTCATGAATATCAATCAGATAACTTTTATAGGGATGTTCACTCGCTCTCACTGTTTCTTATGAAGCATTCAGCAAAATTTTCCGTCAGCTAGTTTTAATGTTATGATTCACAGGAGACTTTGAAGTGAGTTTTCATAGCTTTACCTACTTTTTTTTTTCAAATAAAGTAGATTCCTGTAAATAAATATTTTAGAATATATCTGGAGCTGTTTTGATGAAAAATATTGAGATCTTAGTGGTCAGAATGAGATTTAAAAAAAACCCAGAAGTCAGAAACGCAAGTATCAATTTCAGTTAATTTAATGTGAGTTGTTTATTGGATGCGGCTCACACAGTTTTTTCAAGGTTCGCCTTGAAAGCTGTGAATATTAATTGAAGCAAGAATCATTTATATTCTTTTATATAAACACTAGTAGGCCCTACTTTTGAGAAATACAAAGGCCTACAGAGCACAAAGAGGGGATTAGAAATAATCTTTTTTTTTATTGAGTGTACCGATTTAACGGTTTTACCTAATTAGAAACACTTTTTAGAATCAGAAACACTTTTATTGCCAGGTATGTGGACACATACGAGGAATTTGACTCCGGTTCACTTAGCTCTCATAGTACAAAACAGATAAAAAAGCATATACACAAAACAAACAAACAAGCAAACAACAACAACAAAATAGGTGCATAGTGCAAAGTAATTCAGGTAAGTCAAGTATGGAATAGTTAAATAAATATAAAGTATACAGTGTGCACAGAATGACGGTATGAGTGTTCAGATATTTTACAAGTGATATTACTGATATATGAATCTGGATTTTAGCTGTTCATCACAGAAAGGATTTCCCTTTTGGTGCAATATGGTGCATAGTGCAAAGATGAATAGTAAATTTAAATAAGTATAAATATAAGTAACAGTGAGCACAGAATGACAGTATGAGTGTGCAGATATTTTGCAAGTGATATTACTGATATATGAATGTGGATTTTAGCTGTTCATCACAGAGACAGCCTAAGGGAAGAAACTGTTCTTGTGTCTAGTTGTTTTTGCATACAGTGATCTATATCACCTCCCTGAGGGGAGAAGATTAAACAGATTGTGACCAGGGTGTGATGGGTCCGCAGAGATGTTACTTGCTCGTTTCCTGACTCTGGACAAGTATAAGTCTTGGATGGAGGGCAGGTTGACACCAATAATTTTCTCTGCAGACCTTATTGTCCGTTGCAGTCTGTTCTTCTCCTGTTTGGTGACCGATCCAAACCAATATAACCAATTAGCATAATTAATACTAATTAAATACTAACTTGCATACTTTGTTTTTACAAATTTTTCACATTTTGTATTCAGTATACAACCATCTATGTGCCTGCCAATTTCCATGTAAATATCTTGAAAAATAGAAAAGTTATTAAGAAAAAACATTTGATCTCATTGGTTAATGAGGCCCATTTTGGACCATGTGATCCTCATACAGAATATTACGGCAATTTTCTAAAAATTCAGCCATTTTTTTTCCATCTTTGATTTGTAATATCTCAAGAACGGATAAACATGTTTTAATTCTGTGTAAAGTATGTTGTTCAGCATTCAATTCTGAATTCAATGAGAGCCGTTTCAAGCAATTTGGATTGAATTAGAATTTTTCACCTGCTATGCCTATCAACAGGAAGACTAGCTTTCCTACATACTCTCAGGTAATAAATACGTTTGTTAGTTTTACTGACAATACTTGATATGTGAGAGTTCCACTTTAAAGCATCCTGGACTACAACTCCAAGCAACTTGAACTTGGGGACTCTTTCAAGCTCCACGTTGTTGATACGTAAAGGAGGTGGAGAATTGTTAGTTGTTGTTTTTTTTTTTAAAGAAATCCACATCTTCCAAAGTCAGCTGGGATTGGCTCCAGTTCACCCGCAACTCGCAATGGATAAGTGGCATAGAAAATGAATGGACCGTTCTATTCAAAGGACTGAAAGGCAAGTAGTCATAGTCTTGACCTCTGTCTCTCTCTCTCTCTCTCTCACACACACAGACACACACACACACAGCCGCTCTGGGATGGTAAGACTCTACTATGGATATGAAAGTGATAAACAGTACGCAGGATCATATTACATACCGGATTTCTAGAGGACATCAATCAAGATAAAGTCTCATAACAGCTCAACTGGCAAGACCTCACCTTTTGTGTATGGGTTTTATTATAAACAAAGTCCCAGCACACACACACACACACACACACACACACACACACACACACACACACACACACACACACACACACACAATTTAGATCTCCAGATAAGCTGAAACCCATGTAATAAATGCTATTAAAGTAGGAAGTTCCAAAATAGCTCCATATTTAATTGTGAAACTAGTAAGCATTAGTATAATGACAATAGTTTGCACTATTGTACTTACGGTGGCACAAAAAAAAATCATATTAAAATTCCAGTCTTAAAGGAGAACTGAAGGCAAATTTTTTATGATCAAAATTCTATTTCTCATTTTATTAAATATAGGAATGCATTTTTGATCGCTATTTTGTCACTGCTATAGCAAGTTATGAGTGTTTGAAATATGCTATGTAATATATCAGTCCACATGTCAAAGCAATGGCCGTAAACGAGATTCGGTGAGACCTGTGCGAGACATCGTAGGACGGACGTAAAACGTACAGCGGAAATCAAAGTGACCGATATCTGCCAACGTTGTCAAAAGACGCATGTGCCCGCTTTCGAACGCTGATGTAATCAAGCCGGAAGTTTGTTTTGTTTTGATAGCAATCAGGAAAGTTTGAAAAAAGTCGGCAGTAATCGACATTTAAACTCGTTTTTGTGCAATATTTCGTTTGGAAAACAGTTTTCAAAATGGCGGCACTGACACCTGGCTGACGCTTCACGTTTCGAAGTCTCGCACAAGTCTCGTGAAGATCGCGCGGATAAGCGACGCCTGCCGTGGACCAAACGAACTCAATTCAACATGGCTGAAAACCGAACAGGCCGATAAGCATAATATTTAATTGCAATTAGTTGCCAATACGAGTCACGATATAAGGTTACTAAAACTGAAAACGTAATTGAATAACATGTTAATTAAGAAATAAAGCAAGTTTAAACATGACTTCAGTTCTGCTTTAATAGAGTCTGCAGTATTTGCATGCATGTGCATAAAAAATCTGCATAAAACGGAGTGCCACTCTGTGTTCTGTGTCCCATCAGTATAAACGCTATACCACATGATCTCATATACACCTGAAGCACAGTGAGTCTACAGAATGAAGGTCTTTACACATACAGCACGATTTGCTGTTCCGATTTTTTCATCCGACAGTATATTTTTTCGAACGACGATGAACACTTTCACATCAAAGATAAATATTCATGTACAAAAAGGTTATTTATACGTTTTTGGGGTTTTTTTGCAACGGATTGGATTTTTCTAATAATTCATCCACAAAAGGAACACAGTCAACCAATCAGGGTGCAGGATACGGAAACGTCTTCACACTGCTGCAAGCTTGGCGGAGTCTCTCATTCATTGTGTGTCTCAAAACCCAGCACTGTTTGACAAGGGCAACAAAAATGATAAAGATAACAACTTTAAAGCCAGTGTCTGGAAAAACTGTGAGATGAGCTCAGCCATGAAAATAGTGTACGGTTGATGTGATGTGCTGAAGCTTGCTACTGCATGAGTCTCAGCAACTGCTGAACCAAACAGTGAACCTCTCACGTTCTTGCCTACTTCTCAGGATAGGATGGACCCAACATGTTCTTTCCTCCTTTTTTGGTCAAAGAATAAGCAATAGTTCATCATCACTTGCCGACTCCGTCATCATACCATTATTTTTTGTTTAATCATTTACCATTATTATTTATTTATTCGAGCACTCTGATTGGCTGCTCTACTACTAGGATATCAGCTCATATACCATGAATAGAGAAAAACAAAATGGTAGAGCGTGTTGCTGAATCAACCAAGGATGAAATAAAACCTCTACTCAAAAACAAAACCACACCCCAAAAAAACAAAAAAAGCAGCAAAATATGGAATGAAAGTGTTTGATGGTAAGAACGTATCTTTTTCTTCTCATCTCATTATCTCTAGCCGTTTTATCCTGTTCTACAGGGTCGCAGGCAAGCTGGAGCCTATCCCAGCTGACTACGGGCGAAAGGCGGGGTACACCCTGGACAAGTCGCCAGGTCATCACAGGGCTGACACATAGACACAGACAACCATTCACACTCACATTCACACCTACGCTCAATTTAGAGTCACCAGTTAACCTAACCTGCATGTCTTTGGACTGTGGGGGAAACCGGAGCACCCGGAGGAAACCCACGCGGACACGGGGAGAACATGCAAACTCCGCACAGAAAGGCCCTCGCCGGCCACGGGGCTCGAACCCAGGACTTTCTTGCTGTGAGGCGACAGCGCTAACCACTACACCACCGTGCCGCCCTGTATCTTTTTCTTATATTTCAAAAATTATTATTATTATTATTGCATTTTTCATAAATTGCTCCTGTCATTTCGCCGGTTTGCTTACATTCTAAGCGGAAATGATTTTGTCGGCCGTTTTGCATAAAGTTTTTATTTCTCGGACTTGCAAAAAATCAAAATGAAAATGCTCTGTTTCTCAAAATCCAGTGAATGTGGATAGAATAAAACAGTTATTCCACTCAAGCTCGTCGTACATGGCTTATAGCCAACTCAGCGCTACGTGCCTCATCGGCTATCAGCTCACGTACGACTCGATTTCATGGAATAATTGTTTAATATATTGCGTCAACAAATTTTTTTTTGGGACTTTTGCATCATTTATTTGTATCACGCTGTATGTGTAAAGACCTTAAAAAGTGAGAAACAATATTGGAAAACTGTGAGCGAACTTTTAAAAGATCCAAACATTGTAAGAAAGAACACATTTATCCGAAATAAACATTTAAGATTATATAACGATGTATGCTGAATACTGACACTTTTGGCCAACACTGCTGATTTCCTTTTCACACACTGACCTCTTGGCACCTTAATACGAGTTATATCAAATAGGAGGTGTTTTTGCTCAGAATTCACAGGATTTATGTTAATTTCACGGCCTAACAGTTAGAGAAGCAGCTTTGGGACCAAAAGGTTGCTGGTTCGAGTCCCTGGACCAGCAAGAATGGCTGAAGTGCCCTTGAGCAAGGCACCTAACCCCCGCCTGCTCCCCAGGCTGCTCTGGGTACGTTGTACGTGGCATGAGTAAGAGCATCTGCTAAATGCCTGTAATGTAATGTAATTCAAAATGCAAATGAGCTTCAAAATGCAAACATCTGCTTGGAAAAATGGAGCTAACAGGCTCTGCTCTGTAATATAAGCATTTAATAGTCAGATTAATAGCACTGGTGGCATGGTGATGTAGTGGTTAGCACTGTTGCCTCACAGCAAGAAGGTTCTGGGTTCGAGGCCAGTGGCTGATGGGCTTTCTGTGTGGAGTTTGCATGTTTTCCCCGTGTCTGTGTGGGTTCCTCCGGGTGCTCCGGTTTCTCCCACGGTCCAAAGACATGCAGATTGGGTGCTCTAAATTGACCGTAGGTGTGAATGTGAGTGTGAATGGTTATGTGTCAGCCCTGTGATGATTTGGTGACTTGTCCAGGGTGAAGTCAGCTGGGATAGGCTCCAGTTTGCCTGTGACCCTGTACAGGATAAGCAGCTACAGATAATGGATGGATGGATTAATATTGCTGAGGGAAGTGTTAGCTCTGCTGTTATAAGTGCCCATAAGGTTGTGAGTTCAAATCCGAGTATGGCAAGAGACACTGTAACTTGGGCAGCATACTGAATCCTGAACTGTTATCTCATCTCATCTCATTATCTCTAGCCGCTTTATCCTGTTCTACAGGGTCGCAGGCAAGCTGGAGCCTATCCCAGCTGACTACGGGCGAGAGGCGGGGTACACCCTGGACAAGTCGCCAGGTCATCACAGGGCTGACACATAGACACAGACAACCATTCACACTCACATTCACACCTACGGTCAATTTAGAGTCACCAGTTAACCTAACCTGCATGTCTTTGGACTGTGGGGGAAACCGGAGCACCCGGAGGAAACCCACGCTGACACGGGGAGAACATGCAAACTCCACACAGAAAGGCCCTCGCCAGCCACGGGGCTCGAACCCGGACCTTCTTGCTGTGAGGCGACAGCGCTAACCACTACACCACCATGCCGCCCACTGTTATCTCAATGTGAGGATTTTACTCTCACTGGTTTCTAAGTTGCTACTACTACTACGAAGAATAATAATGTTCAAATACAAGCAGCATCTGAACTTTTGCCCCAGTTTTTCTTTCTTATTTTTTCTGCAGTCACACTGATGAGGACATGACTTAACCTGTCCAGCCATTTGCCTACTCACACAGAAAACAGGATTACCCTGAACAAGAGTAGATGACGCTATTGAAATTCACAAAAGACCGAAGTAGGCGAGACCCTCTGAAGCACAATCACGAGTGTATGTATGTGTGTGTGTGTTTAGTAAAGAGGTCAGTGTGTATAGAATAAGCTCAGAAGCTTTTTGGCTTGTGTTTAAGCTTGGGGACATCCTGACGGAAGTGATGAGGAAGCAAGAGTGTCTAAAGTAAAGTCACACACACACACACACACACACACACACACACACACACACACACACACACACACACACAGTTACATCAGTCATGGCTCACTTCCAGATCTTCATCGTCCACCTTTCCGGTCCTCTATTTTCTGTCTGTTTGTAATGCCATGTCAGCATGCATAAGCAAATGATCCAAGACTGAAAAAAGGGTGTATATGGAACACTATTTATCTCTCTCTCTCTCTCTCTCTCTCTCTCTCACCCACTCACTCACATACACACACATGCACGCAATCAGAGGATGTGTATATGAGAGGACACTCCCATGTCATGGGTCAAATTCATAAACCTGCAAAATCCTGTAACTCTTTAGTGACCACATCCTGGTTCTGTATGAAAACTGTTAAACTGTGATGCAAATATAACCCATAAACCCATAAATGGATGACATACGACAGCAAACTGGTGACATAATTCACTTTAAGGAAAAGCATTTAAAGGAATACGACAGTATTTTTTCATTCTCGTCTTTATCATACGTGCATCGATATGCAACTAAAACAGACAAGAATTTCAACACTTTCTCAGGTACAGTGAAAGGAAAAAAAAAACTGACTCGAACCTTGCTGATAACAAAAACGGTGTAAGCTCCGTTGCTGTGCAGTTAATAAACATTCCAAGAAAGATATTTCTGTAGATCACTTTCGGGCAACCTTAAGTCTCAGTTTGTAAATCTGTAATATTTGTATAACTATTTGTCAGTGGGACAGATTTGTGCTTTTGCTCAAAGTAAACAAGGAAATGCCTCGGTTTTTGCCAGATGGTGCATGGATACCAGAATTACTTGTCATTATATTACTCTATTCTTCGATTAAGTTAGATAAAACTACATACACTACCGTTCAAAAGTTTGGGGTCACTTTGAAATGTGCTTATTTTTGAAAGAAAAGCACTGTTCTTTTCAATGAAGATCACTTTAAACTAATCAGAAATCCACTCTATACATTGCTAATGTGGTAAATGACTATTCTAGCTGCAAATGTCTGGTTTTTGGTGCAATATCTCCATAGGTGTATAGAGGCCCATTTCCAGCAACTCTCACTCCAGTGTTCTAATGGTACAATGTGTTTGCTCATTGCCTCAGAAGGCTAATGGATGATTAGAAAACCCTTGTGCAATCATGTGAGCACAGCTGAAAACAGTTGAGCTCTTTAGAGAAGCTATAAAACTGACCTTCCTTTGAGCAGATTGAGTTTCTGGAGCATCACATTTGTGGGGTCGATTAAATGCTCAAAATGGCCAGAAAAATGTCTTGACTATATTTTCTATTCATTTTACAACTTATGGTGGTAAATAAAAGTGTGGCTTTTCATGGAAAACAGAAAATTGTCTGGGTGACCCCAAACTTTTAAACGGTAGTGTAAGAACGGCTTCTGTGAGTTGTAGTTTGCATTATTTTATTGAAATTTGCATTATAATGTAATGATGTCCTATAAGCCCAGTATCATGGGGTTAACATACAGTATATTATTATACAGGCACGAGTGTTTTCCTGGGAAATCCACCACTCATATTTTTCATCCGAGCTCCATCCGGGACATGGAAAACCAAAACCGTGACATAAATCTCTATATGTCACTCGTGAGGAAATCGATGACTTGTTTTGATAAATTTGGGAACTGTTTGTTTGTGAATGTGTCTATATAATAAAAAGAAAATCACATGCTGGTTTGAAGATATAAAGTTTATCTTCTTATGTTGAAAAACTTGCACTTTTCATATGAAATACATCGCGGATCTGAGTGAGATATTTAAATAATATTTGAGTGGTATATCAGATATATTCCATTCAGCTAGCATGATATTGAACGAGTAGCTGAATGGAATATATCTGATATACCATGAAAAAAGCCAGCCAATATTATTATTATTATTATTATTATTATTATTATACATCCAGGGCGGCACGGTGGTGTAGTGGTTAGCGCTGTCGCCTCACAGCAAGAAGGTCCAGGTTCGAGCCCTGTGGCCAGCGAGGGCCTTTCTGTGCGGAGTTTGCATGTTCTCCCCGTGTCCGCATGGGTTTCCTCCGGGTGCTCCGGTTTCTCCCACAGTCCAAAGACATGCAGGTTAGGTTAACTGGTGACTCTAAATTGACCGTAGGTGTGAATGTGAGTGTGAATGGTTGTCTGTGTCTATGTGTCAGCCCTGTGATGACCTGGCGACTTGTCCAGGGTGTACCCCGCCTTTCGCCCGTAGTCAGCTGGGATAGGCTCCAGCTTGCCTGCGACCCTGTAGAACAGGATAAAGCGGCTAGAGATAATGAGATGAGATGAGATTATACATCCACACACTCTTCACATCAGCATTATCGAAGGCCAATGCTAGCTTAGCCGCAAATCGGTGCTGTTAGTGCAGCAGCCCAGTTACCTTCCAGCTGGTGTAGTGTTAGCGAAGGCCAATGCTAGCGCAGTCAAGCCAAATATTATTATTATTATTATTTTCCCTGTGTAATTTACTTCGGTACTTTAAAAATCAACATCAACAGCTACACACAATGGTGCAACCAGCCAAAATTCTCTCAAAATCTTCCATATTTAATGACGTAAACCTGGTGGCCATGTTTAGTTACAAATTGTCACTGTCGCTCACTAACATGAAGTTTTACATCTCTGATGTGACACTGTGTGGTCTTGACAACATGCAATATTGTAACAATATCGCACGCTCATTCTCCATTGGGGAGACTGATGTAATACACGGAAGATAAACGAAATGATAACAATATTGCATGCAATCAATAAGCCCACTAGAAGGGAATAGAATACATGTTTTTATTCCATGGAAAAAGTGGCCCATATGTATAATAATTTCTGATATTTCACTCCGATGACATCACTCCCAGTGTTTTCCCGCTGACTAGACATACGTTGTCAAAATAGCAAACCGGTTCAAAATTAAAATTCTTTTGATTAAAGCTAGACTGCTTTTCAGATTTTTCAAGTGTAGGTCATAAAAAGAATTTTCCCTGACACTCAATTATTTTTGTTGCGTGACCGAAAGCTACTGAATTCGAATCACAGACTTCCAATTTTATTAGTTTTTTTAATAGAACAATTAATGAATTTAGAGCCACGTGGCTCTAAATTCTCCGCTATTTTTTCCTGCTTCACCATGACCCAATACAAGATGCTACGTCATGCATCATGTGGTGGGCTTTCCCCATTTATGCAAGGCATTGTGGGATACAAATTCGAAACAGGGGAGAAAAATGGAGGACGTGAGTGTGTGAATGAAACATGAAAGACTGACTACAGTAACGGAAAGCGTGAAGAAAAGACGTTATGCTATACACGAAGGAAAGGAAATGCAGGACCAAACTAATAAATATCGGCGCTCAGCGAGCACCTCGGTGTGATCAGCTGTTCGTTTAGCGACAGAATGATGGAACTGTCAGTGCACGGTCAAAGGTAAACCTGTAGATGGCAGTAATGCAGCACTGTGGATGCCAGCTGCTGTAAAACCCAAAAGATGAAGAAGACAAAGGTAAACCTGTGCATGCACACACTGACTTCCTCTGTCCACCTGACTGCATGAAGCGAGCGATTTCATGCACATTATTTGCTCGGGAATCCACTCAAATTAAATAACTTCCCGGCTACAGAATGGCCTGTTTTTTTTTTTTTTAGATATTACAGAAATAAACATATATCACAATGACTAACTTTCAGAGGGAACTAAATTTCACCAATTTTATGAAATTGAAAGGCCGTCTACTTTTAACTTGCATTTTTTTTTGTGTGTGTGGATGTGCCCATATAATATAAAGACCATTACACAGTGGCGCAAAAATATGAAGTTTATCTTCTCGTGTTGAAAAATATATCACTCGTTTGCTTCACTCACTTGTGAAATATACATTCACCACTCGAAGATAAACTTCATATCTTTGTGCCACCGTGTCATTTATTTTTTTCACGGTCTGGTTTCCATCAAATCATGCGCTCTGATTGGCTCGCAAGCGGTTCGGAATCCTACGATCCGGACCCCGGTTACGGACCTTTGGCGACTCGCTCGTTCACAGCAACAACAAACACAGTAGCAATTTTTTGTCAACATTTATTTTTGCATTTCTCAGTATAATAGCATTAATTTTACAGCATGGATAGCGATAACGACAGTGTTCACAGCGAAAGCGAGTTTTATTTTTGGAAAATTCCAAGCTGACGTAGCTTGTCAAACAGGTTTTTGATGAGCTTGTCGCAGGTTTGTTCTAAATATGGTTTCCCTTTCGGGTGCTCTCATTTTCTGTTAGAATTTGGTAAAGAAAAAAATAAATATATTATTTACCAGCTTAAGGTCGGTCCGTATTATGAAATACCATGACCTCTGACTTGAAAATACTGACAGTATTTTCAAGACCTCGATCATGGTATTTCACGATACGGACCTCCCAGCTGGTAAATTTTATATATATATATATATATATATATATATATATATATATATATATATATATATATATATATTTTTTTTATAGACAACGATGTACCATATCTGAGCAAGGAAGAACCAAACCAAATAATTCTACTCACAGAATCAAAGTAAAAAAAAAAAGAGCAATTAATATTAAGCAAGTACTGTCAATAACAGCTTTTCTTTAGCCATTTTAAAATTGATTTCATAATAATAATAATAATAATAATAATAATAATATCGCAACCAAGGAGGTTGAGAAAATAACAAAGTATGCAGAACTTAAGGTGGAGATCTCATGGCTTTGGGGATTACCAGAGTCAAAGGTTAAGGTCATCCCTGTCATCACTGGGGCTTTGGGATCAGTCCCAAAGAAACTGAAGACCTATCTTGACATGCTTGATGTTAAATATGATGTTAAAACCTTGCAGAAGTCAGCAGTGCTTATTGCGGCACACATATTGCGGAAAGCACTGTCTGGTTGAGATCCTTGTTGCGACTTGACAGACGGCAGAAAATACCAATACAAACTGATTAATCAAAAAAATTATATACTGTGCGGTGTAGAAATAATAATCTAGATGTAGTCTATGGGATCTTCTGTAGAGTCACATATATGAAACAATTATTCACAGAATTCAAAATTCAGCCACTCAGACTTTCACGATAAATGGGTTTAGAGTAAATAGTAAGAAATTCTGTGCTTTTTTTTTTCCACTACAGGGAAACATAGCCCTCCTTGTCCATGCTAACCACACACAGGCTACGGATGCAGAGGACATTAAAGGAGAACTGAAGGCAAGTTTTTTCATCTCATCTCATCTCATTATCTCTAGCCGCTTTATCCTTCTACAGGGTCGCAGGCAAGCTGGAGCCTATCCCAGCTGACTACGGGCAAAAGGCAGGGTACACCCTGGACAAGTCGCCAGGTCATCACAGGGCTGACACATAGACACAGACAACCATTCACACTCACATTCACACCTACGGTCAATTTAGAGTCACCAGTTAGCCTAACCTGCATGTCTTTGGACTGTGGGGGAAACCGGAGCACCCGGAGGAAACCCACGCAGACACGGGGAGAACATGCAAACTCCACACAGAAAGGCCCTCGCCGGCCACGGGGCTCGAACCCGGACCTTCTTGCTGTGAGGCGACAGCGCTAACCACTACACCACCGTGCCGCCCGGCAAGTTTTTTATTCTCAAAATTCTATTTATCTCATTTTATTAAATATAGGAATGCATTTTTGACAGCGATTTTGTCACTGCTATAGCAAGTTCTGAGTGTTTGAAATATGCTATATAATATATCAGTCCGGCGGCACAGTGGTGTAGTGGTTAGCGCTGTCGCCTCACAGCAAGAAGGTCCGGGTTCGAGCCCCGTGGCCGGCGAGGGCCTTTCTGTGTGGAGTTTGCATGTTCTCCCCGTGTCTGCGTGGGTTTCCTCCGGGTGCTCCGGTTTCCCCCACAGTCCAAAGACATGCAGGTTAGGTTAACTGGTGACTCTAAATTGACTGTAGGTGTGAATGTGAGTGTGAATGGTTGTCTGTGTCTATGTGTCGGCCCTGTGATGACCTGGCGACTTGTCCAGGGTGTACCCCGCCTTTCACCCGTAGTCAGCTGGGACGGGTTCCAGCTTACCTGCAACCCTGTAGAACAGGATAAAGCGGCTACAGACAATGAGATGAGATGAATATATCAGTCCATATGTCAAAGCAATGGCCGTAAATGAGATTCGTTGAGACCTGTGTGAGACATCTTAGGACAGAAGTAAAATGTACAGCCAACTTTGCCAAAAGATGCGTGCACCCTCTTTCGAATGCCGACGTAATCAAGCCGGAAGTTTTGTTTGTTTTGATAGCAATCAAGAAAGTTTGAAAAAAGTCAGCAGTAATCGTCATTTAAACTCGTTTTTGTGCAATATTTCGTTTGGAAAACAGTTTTCAAAATGGCGGCACTGACACCTGGCTTCACGTTTCGAAGTCTCGCACAAGTCTGGTGAAGGTCGCACGGATAAGCGACGCCTGCCGTGGACCAAACGAACTGAATTCAACACGGCTAAAAACCGAACCGGCCGATAAGTATAATATTTAATTGCAATTAGTTGCCAATACAAGTCATGATATAAGGTTACTAAAACCGAAAACGTAATTGAATAAACACGTTAATTAAGAAATAAAGCAAGTTTAAAAATGACTTCAGTTCTGTTTTAACAAATACACAGTATTTGGGTAACTAGCAACCACGCTCATGGCATTAGGAGATGAAAGAGAATTTTAACAAGATAAATAACATTTTCACTCAAAATTATTTTCAGTAAACACAATATCATTGAAAATAAGAAGAAATTCAGTATCCAGTGTGTTCATGTGACAGGGTTGAATGCAACACTAACATGTAAACTGTAAATTGTTTAGCTTATAATGGAAAAGCATGAAATGTTAAATGATTTTTTTTAAATATACAGTACTGTGCAAAAGTCTTTGGCACCCTGTTTTGTTTTGTTTTTTCATACAAACTCTGTTATAGATTTCTATTTTATAACTTCTAAAAAAAATTTTGAGCCCAAACGTTCGTTTTACAGCACAAAATTAAATAATATTTAATTGCAATTAGTTGCCAATACGAGTCACGATATAAGGTTGCTAAAACCGAAAACGTAAGTGAATAACACGTTAATTAAGAAATAAAGCAAGTTTAAAAATGACTTCGGTTCTCCTTTAAGCTGAAAAACACCTCCTTTAAAGTAGGTTCTGGTTACAGTTCGGTTAAGTGTTAGCCCTGGCTAAAAGAGAGTGTCATAATACACAAGATTATATAGTGAAACACACTGTGGGCAAAATCAGGTGGGATGATTAAAGTAATATTAGTGGCAGGTCAGTGCAGAGTAGCTAATGTCCTCGAGGAGCACAATGTGTCCTCACAGCAAATAAAACTAGCAACAAAGAATTTGCTGATCATTCTTGTTGGCACCATTAGGGAAAATGGAGGCATGTGTGAATGAATGTGTACTGTATCTATGTGTGTGTGTGTGTGTGTGTGTGTGTGTGTGTGTCTAACAGGGTTAATCCAGTATACTCTGGCCTGAGCTCTTTCCCACAGGGATCAGGAAGGCTTCTGTGACGTATGCCTGTCTGACTGGATGTCTGTGCCCCAGTGTCCTAATCTTTCTCACACACACACACACACACACATGCACAGACAAACATCCCAAAATACACGGCCAAATTAAGAAGAAAGGCAAACATTCACAGATGCAGGAAGATCCCACTGTAAACAACAGCAATGCTAAAAACACAGTGGCAGAGATAAGATCACACAGAGAAGGCCTTGACTTTTTTAACATTTGGGACAATGATATCAGAAGTGATGACAAAGCACTAGTCTATGCGGTGCCCTAAAGCCAAACAAAACCCAAAAAATAAACGCCGTTCGCCGATCACGGCAAATGCCCTAATGTCGTGAACACCCCCCTACCCACACACACACATGTTTAAATTAAAAATAAAACTTTAGAGCAATTTATATATTTTAAAAGTTACAATATTGCTAAAAATAGGCTGACCCGGGCGCGGCCATTTGCACTGCAACTGGATATCTGTTTGTGACGTAGCGAACACATGAGTGCACCGTTTGCCTTAGAAACACAGAGTCATCAAATAAAGTCTTCTAATTTTAAAATAAAAATCCCTGGGCACTGGAGTGTAACTCCTCACTGCTCTCTCTCTCTCTCTCTCTCTCTCTGTTCACTGCTTCAGATGCATACATGTCAACCTATACGGAATGTCCGTATTTTATACGGATTTGATTCAATAAACGTAGTATACGGGCGTACAAATAAAGTTATACGGATTCTTTAAAAAAACTTCAATATTTATTTAGAGCTATAATCAATTCCCACGATGATAAAAGAGCGCATAACATTTACAAACGTACTGTACACCACAGAAAGCACAGCCAGCCAGTAAAGTCTTATGAAATCGCGTGTTATTTTGTGGTAGCGAGACTTCGTTCCACTTTTGATCATGCGCACACCGCATTGCGAGAATCCCGCCAACCGGGAAGTAACATTTTGTTTGAAACGCGTATTTCCACCTGAGCGACTTTCACTAGCGACTGAAAAGATTCTGAATGGGCACTCCGGCAAGATCAACACAGACACTTGCTGTGACATGCAGCCTAGTGAGGTATTGGTGCAGACTGCTAAAAAAAGCTGTCATGGAGTACAATTCAGAACATTAGAGTGACACTTTGTGTTTTTGCCGAACATTGGAGCTTTGTATTCATTCTGAAGGTTTATTGTTATTAATATTGAATAAAAAGTAACTTGGATATATCATTGTTAATTATCATTCAAATTTTAGGTAAATTATTTTAATTTGCATCTTATATGGATTTTATAAGGGAAATACGGATTTTGGAGGTTGGTTATACAGGTTTGATTGACCAAAGGTTGACATGTACACAGATGGGTTAAATTCAGAAAAGGAACTTCACTGTGCTGTAACGTATATGTGACAAATAAAGGCGTCTAATTCTAAAAATCTACTCAGAAGTTTTCTGTAACCACGTGATTTTTACTGGCAACAAAATGCCCGAATCAACAGACTTCACGTTTATGAAGTACAACTCTCACTTGGTGAGATAATGCATACGCAGTACTGACACAGATACTAGTAAACAGTGCTCTTTGTCATAGCAACACAATTCTTACCATCTAAAAAGATCGCTTTTCTCAGTGAATAAAAATAAGCAAAAGCATGTCACATAAAGACACAAGGAAAATTTCATTTAGAAAAAAAAAAAAAAAACACACTGCATGTAGCCGGCAATGGAGTGTTTATAGGCAGCAAAACAGCCTCCTGGCTGTGTGTGTGTGTGTGTTCACTGGTTCACTGATCAGGCTTAGTTTTACACCCCAGTGCTTGACACTCTGGCCAGTGTTGTAGTCGAGTCACTAAACCTCGAGTCCGAGTCCAGTCTCGAGTTCCCAGTGTTCAAGTCCAAGTCATTAAAGAAAATTTCGAGTCGAGTCCACTATTGATCCGAGTCAAATCCGACACAAATGACACAGCTGTCTGTATAAGCAAAGTGGACAATCCTAGGGGCGTTCTCTCCAGACATTTTAGCGGCATTAACGTTAGTTTGTTCCTGAACATGATGTATGAACAGGTGAATGTGCATTCTCTTGCACAAAATTAGTATAAAAATTAATGTAGATATAAATATCTTATGCCAAATTATTATGGCATGTTACAAAATATAAAGAAAAAATTCAGAGTTTACAAGTCCGAATGCAGTTAATGCACGAGTCCGAGTCCAAGTCCGAGTCATCAGTGCTCAAGTCCGAGTCAAGTCACGAGTCCTTAAAATTAGGGCACGAGTTAGACTCAAGTCAGAGTCCTGGACTCGAGTACTACAAGCCTGACTCGGGCATCTTCGTGGTTGCTTACAACAATGTAGGAGTGATACATCCACTAGATCTCAGCCTCGGTAGGTCATGTGGTGTGTACGGTAAGTGATGTCACAATCTCGGATTCTCTCGCATAATTTGTACTCAGAGCGTGATATTTGAACCTTGGAGAGAGTAAGATGGCAGCGCCTTCTTTTAAAAGCAAAACACTCTGTACACAGTTACAAACATGTCCATCCATCCATCTATTATCTGTAGCTGCTTATCCTGTTCTACAGGGTCGCAGGCAAGCTGGAGCCTATCCCAGCTGACTACAGGCGAAAGGCTGGGTACACCCTGGACAAGTCGCCAGGTCATCACAGGGCTGACACAGAGACAAACAACCATTCACACTCAATTTAGAGCCACCAATTAGCCTAACCTGCATGCCTTTGGACTGTGGGGGAAACCAGAGCACCCGGAGGAAACCCATGCGGGCAACATGCAAACTCCATGCAGAAAGGCCCTCGTTGGCCACTGGGCTCAAACCCAGGACCTTCTTGCTGTGAGGTGACAGCGCTAACCACTACACCACTGTGCCACCCTCAAACATGTCTTGTATGGATATTATCTATCAGTATAAAGGAGTTTATTTTTTAGGCTTTGTTTGGCTTTAATGTCCCTAAGGGTCTGTACACACCAGGGCCTTTTTCATGTTTATATACTTTTTTCAACTATTGTTTGAGTCATGAGTACTTTCACACAGAATATGAATATTACACAGCGAAAAAGTGAACGAGGTTGATTTTTCTGAGCTTTCACACCAAGAATAAACCCACCACGCAATCACGTTGTGCGGAACGGACATCACGTCACAACAACAACAACAACAACAACAACAACGACGACGGTTACAACCTGCTGATTGTTTGGGTGTCTCGCAACCCTGATTTATCTGTCAAAGGACACAATGATTACAAAGACAATGAACTCGAATGTTGTGTTCAATGTGTGGAGAAGCATCGCCCAAAATCCAGGCTATCAGGATAGTGAATAGGTTATATAGGTGAGTTTTGGGTGTAGTACATTTGTTGGTAGCAAGAAAACAGTGTCATAGCAGGTTTGGCTAACGTAAGCTAGCTACTCAAAATCTCTTCTTGTTTTGGCAAGTGAGGAGGAGGAGGAAGACAACATCATCATCACTGGATCATGTTTCATCCATTATTATTATTATTATTTTTCTGAAGAATGAACTGACACAAGGGGTGGCACGGTGGTGTAGTGGTTAGCACTGTCGCCTCACAGCAAGAAGGTCCGGGTTCGAGCCCCGTGGCCGGCGAGGGCCTTTCTGTGTGGAGTTTGCATGTTCTCCCCGCGTCCGCGTGGGTTTCCTCCGGGTGCTCCGGTTTCCCCCACAGTCCAAAGACAGGCAGGTTAGGTTAACTGGTGACTCTAAATTGACCGTAGGTGTGAGTGTGAATGGTTGTCTGTGTCTATGTGTCAGCCCTGTGATGACCTGGCGACTTGTCCAGGGTGTACCCCGCCTTTCGCCCGTAGTCAGCTGGGATAGGCTCCAGCTTGCCTGCGACCCTGTAGAACAGAATAAAGCGGCTAGAGATAATGAGATGAGATGAGATGAACTGACACAAATCTATTCAGACCTTTTATTGAACAAATACTACAACTGTCACAAATTCGCATTTCCACCTGTATGAATAGTTTGATGCAAAATATTCACAGCGAGTATTTTGTGTTTTTGTGTCATTTATTCATCACGGTGCTGGTGTATAAAGGCTATAAGTGTGTGTCCAGAGATGTCCACAAGTGCCGGCAACTGGCGGTTTTCCCCGGCTACACAGACGCTCTGCGCTGGCTACTTGATCCCAGAAAAAAAAAAAAAACTGTCTTTCAATGTTCAAGCAATTTATTTTATCTCCGCTGCCCATAATTTGCTGCAAATCCAATTATTTCACCACAAAATTGTTTTCGATTTGGGTCTAGCATGACCAGAAGCAACGCCATAATTGTTGAACAATTCTTGTGCTCTGATTGGCTGAACCGGACCATGTAACCACACCGTAGCATATGTAGTTATGTTACAGAGCCAGGCAGCATACTACAGAGGCTAACCGAGAAAGCCAAGCACACACACACACATCTGGAGGGAAATTTCAGACATATTTTGCAAGTATTTTACAGGGAAATGGTTAGTGATTTATTAGCTCAGAATGCACCAGAAGGCGTGTAAATTTCAAAATTTTCTACCCCCAGACCCCCCTAGCATTAGCATGCCTTTGGCGCGGCCCAGCAGTTTCGCCACCACAAATTCCAGATGCCTACTATTTTTTTTATCCGGCTACTTCAGATTTTCTGGAGAAACCTGCTTGTCTATCTGCAGAGATGATAAATGTTGTGTTGCTCCTACAGCATCATATTAAAATGCATGCTGGAATCTTGTTTCGCTGCAGAGATGATAAATGCAGTGTTACTTCTGCATGAACAGATGGACTTAAAATGCTTATTTAGCATCCATGATGCTGCTGTTGGGCGGCACGGTGGTGCAGTGGTTAGCACTGTCTCCTTACAGCAAGAAGGTTCTGGGTTTGAACCTCGTGCCTGCGTGGGTTTCCTCCTGGTGCTCGGGTTTCCTCCCACAGTCCAAAGACATGCAGATTAAGTCAGCTAGCTACTCTGAATGTGAGTGTGAATAGTTGTTTGTCTCTGTGTTAGTCTTGTGATAAACTGGCGACCTGCCCAGGGTGTCTCTCGCCTGACCTCAGCTGGGATTGGCTGGCTGAATAGATGGATGCTGCTGTTTACAAAAAGGCAGTGTTATGGGAGTCACGTACATTCATTAGTCTTGAAATGGCTTGAGGATCTGACTGTTTATAGCTGCTATAACATAAGTGGTAACAGAAACTTGTCTCAAAGACCTCATACAATGTTAAATACGGAAATGTTGAAAAACACAATATTTCTTTGATTAATCAACCAAAGATTATCTCATCTCATCTCATTATCTCTAGCCGCTTTATCCTTCTACAGGGTCGCAGGCAAGCTGGAGCCTATCCCAGCTGACTACGGGCGAAAGGCGGGGTACACCCTGGACAAGTCGCCAGGTCATCACAGGGCTGACACATAGACACAGACAACCATTCACACTCACATTCACACCTACGGTCAATTTAGAGTCACCAGTTAACCTAACCTGCATGTCTTTGGACTGTGGGGGAAACCGGAGCACCCGGAGGAAACCCACGCGGACACGGGGAGAACATGCAAACTCCACACAGAAAGGCCCTCACTGGCCCCGGGGCTCGAACCCAGGACCTTCTTGCTGTGAGGCGACAGCGCTAACCACTACACCACCGTGCTGCCCCACCAAAGATTATAATTGTTGGAAAAATTGCTGTGATATAAGAAGAATAAAGCACTACAGGGTGGAATAAATCACTCTGCTTTGTGTCGGTCTGCATCACACCACCCCTTGATGGATTACTAGCTCATCCAGCTGACAGGCGATGAGTTTATGCCATCATGTGTTGTCCGTCGTCCATTCGGTGTTGTCCACATTTCACGAAAATCACTTCTTCTCTCTCAATTCTTCACTGATTTTTACTCTTTTTGGCAGGAAGGTAGGTCTGCCTGGGGTGCATATAGTAGCTTCTACCCAAATTTGCATAATTAAAATTAATTTCTCCAGATCTTCATTATTCATCAATCCCTAATGAGCAGTTTCCACACAAATCGCTTCTTCTCCCTCACTTCTTCACCGATTTTGATTCTTTCTGGCATGAAGATAGGGCTACCAAGGGTGCATATAACTTCTACCCAGATTTGATTAATTGCAATTATTAATGAAGTTATGGACTAATTAAGCCTTAATGAGCAGTCCAACAAAAATCGCTTCTTCTCGGTCAATTCCTCGCCGTTTTGGGTTCTTTCTGGCAAATAGGTCGGTATTCCTAGGGTGTTTATAGCTTGCAACATTTATTGTGCAAGGTGGCCCACTTTAGATCGTTTCTTCTGGATTGGATGGGGCCGGAGTGAGCTACACCGTCACTGATGGTCTCATTTTCCTATAACAGCATGTCCCATCATATTTTATTCCTTACACAGCAGCAGCCTTGGTGCCCATAGTGTAATTTTACAGCATATTCATCCTGTTCAGTAATTAGTAGCTAGAGGACACTCATATATTAACTGCCATGAGTGTATTTTAAAAGCAGCCTGAGGATCAGTGGATGCATGTAACCTCCAATCTTTTGGGAAGCAGGTTGTCTCGGACCAAAAAAAACAAACGAGCATCTGAAAATTGAAGGAATATTAAAACAGCCATGTATCACACAAATGAGTTTCCCATTCCTCCAATCCTCGGCGCCCCACCACACCATGCTTTCATTAGACGAACAAGACTTCTGTTTACATCTGTCTTGCCATGAGTGTGTTTGCTGAGGGAACTAGTCCTTTCTGTTCTCCACTTTCTCTCTTCCTCTCCAGTGTCATAGAAACTTTACAATGTTGGATTGCATCCAGCTCAACTTATATAAGCACTCAAGGTGTTCGTGTAACCTTGCAAATGTTGCTGTGTGCCATTTATTGATATCTACTGTACCGACGGCTAGGTTTACACCACAAGCCTAAGCGCTCAATTCCAATTTACTGCTGGAATTAGATTAGGGTATTAACATGATCTTTTTAATGTGGCCGATTGGTTTTGCTTTTAATGTACATTGTGGGCAGACTGTAAATTCACAGAAAATCAATCTGAGGTTGAGGAGGCGAAAACAAGGCCAGCATTTTAAACGTTTTCGGCAGCAGTGAAGAGAAATGCTGCATTCGAGACTAGATAATGGATAACAATGCATTTTCAAGTTGAATTGAAGCAAAACTCATATCAATTCCAATTTGTATTTAAACTGGTAAAGCAATATATTTTCTTAAATGACCAAAAAAGAATGCTTATATCAAATCTCTGGACATGTCACAATATTTAACCAGTCGAATCAGATTTCATGCTTTTTTTTCTTTTCTTTTTTCTCATTCAGCACATCCTACTTCTTATAAGTAAGCTGTCTGAAAGCCAATAAAAAGAAATGGACTACCTGGAGTCAGAGTGGTTTATAAAAGAATGGAAGGATATCATCATAGAAATGATAAATTAGCGTTTATGTAGTGTAGTACAGGTAGTCGTCGACTTACGACCTATGCGACTTACGACCGATCGACTTTACGACCGTCTGGTTATGACTGGCAAGTGTTTCCCAGCTGAGCTAGCTGAGCGTATGACAGTTTCCGCCCCAACTCCCGGCAGCGCCTCTCGCCGCTTACAACAGTTTCCGCCCCAGCTCCAGGCACATGCGCGGTCTCTCTAGCGCTCCCTCGCGCACTCCGTCATACAGTTTCCGCCCCAGCTCCTGGTTTATGAAACGAGCAAATGCTCCCGCCAGCCCGAGCGCTGCAACAGCTGATGATGACGTAGATGACCCACAGCCAAGCACCAGTGATGCCAGCGGTCACTAAATTTTGTATTTTGCGATGTTTTACATTTGTATTTTGATATGTTTCAAACTAAAATGTTTTCTATTTTTCACACCTGTATTTCGTATTTTTTGTTTTGCACATATTAAACGAAGGGCGGCACGGTGGTGTAGTGGTTAGCGCTGTCGTCTCACAGCAAGAAGGTTCGGGTTCGAGCCCTGTGGCCGGCGAGGGCCTTTCTGTGCGGAGTTTGCATGTTGTCCGCGTGGGTTTCCTCCGGGTGCTCCGGTTTCCCCCACAGTCCAAAGACATGCAGGTTAGGTTAACTGGTGACTCTAAATTGACCGTAGGTGTGAATGTGAGTGTGAATGGTTGTCTGTGTCTATGTGTCACCCTGTGATGACCTGGTGACTTGTCCAGGGTGTACCCCGCCTTTCGCCCGTAGTCAGCTGGGATAGGCTCCAGCTTGCCTGCGACCCTGTAGAAGGATAAAGCGGCTAGAGATAATGAGATGAGATGAGATGAATATATACTACATTCCATATATACACTTCACAAGTATCTATATAAATATATAATTACAAAAAAAAAATATATATATACTATATACCATATATACACTTCATAAATATCTATATAAATATATAATTACAAAAATAAATATTTACTACATACCTATCCCTGTAAATATGAATATATAAACTATCCCCATAAATAAATACATACCATATATACCATATACTAAGTTAGTTCTAATATAACAATCAACTCTATTCTATTTATCCCTCATCATCCTCCATTGACATACTTCCTCTTCTATATACTTGTTTAAAAATATTTTTTGTACCTTTTTTTAAACAGATTTATATTTGCACTTTGTTTTATTTCTGTCTCCAGTCTGTTCCATAAAGTCACCCCACAGCTCGATTAAATGAGGAAGATAAATAATATAACACCATGTAGTTAAACAGTATGATATATTAAGTCATATTATATGGACACAAGTGTTTTACTGGGAAATACACCACTTGTTTGGCGGGGGATATAGAAACAGGTTCCGTCCGTCCATCTGTCTGTTCATCCGGTCACATTTTCGTTTCCGGGCCATATCTTTAAAACTACTGAAGATATCTTCATGACACTTTATATACGTATTAAGCAACATGTGAACTGGTGCCTTTTGCTATTTTGGATTTTTTTAAAAAAAAAAAAAGTTTTTTTCAAATTTTTACCTAAAAAGTAGATTTTGACTTAGTTTCTAAGAGCAATGTTTGTTTCCGGAGCATATATCCAAAACTATTCATGATACAGATTTGAAACTTGGTATACATGTTAACAAGGTGATGTAGATGTGCCTTTTCATACTAATACATTTGAGAAATTTAAATTTTTCATGTTTCCATGGAAACAATTTCAGACTTAGTCTCTCAGGTTAGTCTTAGGGGTAGGTTTTGTTTCCAGAGCAGAACTTGAAAACTATGAGTGGTATGGTCTTGAAAGTTGGTATATGTGTTGATTAAGTAATGTATTTGTGCCTTTTGATACTAAAAAATGTAAGACATTTTAATTTTTAGCTCACCTGGACCAAAGGTTCGGTGGGTTTATGCCATGGGCTGCTGAGGTCAGTGTAAAGAAGGTAGGGTTGGTTTCCTGCAGCAGAACTTGAAAAATGTGACAAATAATATCTTGGAACTTGGTATATAGTTGGTATATAGGGCAGAGCATTTTTTAACATAGTTGGTCTCCCAGTGACCAGACTTGGTCTCCTAGTCAATGCCAAACCAGCTTCACTGGGAGACCAAATTTTCAACCAAGTTATGTCTTATCATTTGGTTCAATCAGTTGCAATTAATTAACCAAGTACCATGTAAGTATACATTTAACAAGGGAAACTTGGCACTGCATTAACTATGTTGATATTATGCTGGCTGAAACGAGGATTCGTAATGCGGCAATTTGCATCACAGAATATGCCGCAGCGGTGCAGCCGCATGGACTCTGGGGCCTGTGATTGTATTGCCTAGACCAGTTAGTCTCCTAGTAGAAAATCCTTAAAAAATGCTCTGATATAGGGCGAGGGATATAGATGACTCTGTCTTCTTGTTGTTTTTCATCCGAGCTCCATCCGGGACATAGAGAACCAAAACCATGACATAAATCTTTATATGCCACTCGTGAGGAAATTGATGAATTGTTTTGCTAAATTTGGGCACTTTTTGCTTATGAATGTGTCTATATGATAAAAAGAAAAAAACACGTTGGCTTGAAGATATGAAGTTTATCTTCTTGTGTTGAAAAACTCATATTTTTCATATGAAATACATCACGGATCTGAGTGACATATTTAAATAATATTGGCTGGCTTTGAGTGGTATATCAGATATAGTCCATTCAGCTAGCATGATATTGAATGAGTTCAAGATGAGTTAGCTGAATGTAATATATCTGATATACTATGAAAAAAGCCAGCCAATATTATTATTATTATATGTACACATTCCTTCTGGGTGTTCAACGCGTCTTTCTCTTTCAAAATTATTTTAAAATCTCACGTATTTCACGAAGCAAACCTGGCGGCCATGTTTGTTTACAAATTGTCTCAGTCACTCGCTAGCGCAATAGTTTTACATCTCTGATGTGTGACGTCATGTTGTCTTGACAACCATGCAATATTGTAAACCATGTCCAACGCTCATTCTCCATTGGGTAGAGTGATGTAATACATGTAGAATAAGCGATATGCTAATAATATTACATGCTATCAAACCAAATGAATGAAACTCGCTAGAAGGGAATAGAACACGTTTTTATCCATTGAAAATGTGTCCTGTATGTATAATAATTCCTGATATTTCACTCCGATGATGTCACTCCCAGTGTTTTCCCGCTGACTAGATGCGTGTTGTCAAAATGGCAAACTGGTTCAAAATTAAAATCCTTTTGATTAACTTGTGTATTTTTTTTGTGGATGTGTCCATATAACTCATGATATATACATTCACCACTCGAAGATAAACTTCATATCTTTGCGCAGCCATGTAATATCCTCTCTATATATTTAACCTGCATTGATGTATCCTAATTTCGACCCTGTAAAAAAAACAAAGACAACTTCAAAACATTTCTTGTTATTTTGTCTGAGAAATGGTACTACATTCATTCGCTCCATAAATCTATTTTTTTACAGCACGGTACACCTTCGGCAGGTCGCCGATCTATCACAGGGCTATCACAAAAACAAACAAACTTTCACACCTATTGGCAATTTAGAGTTGCCAGTTGACCATGTCTTTGGACTGGGAACCAGAGCACCCAGGAGGAGACCTCACAGGCACAAGGAGAGCATGCAAACTCCACACAGAAAGGCCCCCGTCAGCTGCGAGGTTCAAATCCAGAACCTTCCATCTGTTGCCCCTTTTCCACCAAAGCAGTTCCAGGGCTGGTTCGGGGCCAGTGCTTAGTTTGGAACCGGGTTTTCTGTTTCCACTGACAAAGAACTGGCTCTGGGGCCAGAAAACTGGTTCCAGGCTAGCACCAACTCTCTGCTGGGCCAGAGGAAAGAACCGCTTACGTCAGCGGGGGGGGGGTGGAGTTGTTAAGACCAACAACAATAACAAGACCGCGAAAGATTGCCATTTTTAAGCGACGAGAAGCTGCAGCTGTACAAACGCGAAGTCATCCATTATTATTATTGTTGTTGTTGCTGCTTCTTCCGTGTTGTTTGTTTCGATATTCGCTGTCTGTCTGTTGGTCCATATCTCCGTATCTCCATATTTTTGTCCATTCAAAACACCCTTTTTCTTAGGAACCACAAATCATAGCCACTTGGTACCAAACTTCAGCTTGGGGTTCTATACTGTGGATACCATTTCCAGGTCTGTTGCACATTGACTTCCTGTTTACCGACTGAATGAATTTACGAAACATATAGAGTGGATTTACAAAATTTTCATACAGTAACACTTTTCTCAGCAACTACAAATCACAACTGCTTGATATTTGGTACCAAGCTTCAGCTTGGGGTTCTATGCCATGTATACCATTTTCAGGTCCGTCCCACATTGACTTCCTGTTTACCAACTGAATGAATTTACGAAACATATAGAGTGGATTTACAAAATTTTTGTAACACTTTTCTCAGCAACTACAAATCACAACTGCTTGATATTTGGTACCAAGCTTCAGCTTGGGGTTCTATGCCATGTATACCATTTTCAGGTCCGTCCACATTGACTTCCTGTTTACTGACTGAATGTATTTACGAAATATATAGGGTAGATTTTGATGCTATTTCATGAAGCAAAATGCTATTTCAAAATGACAGTTTCCCAGGATGCTATTTGAAATCCCTGGGGAGAACACGGCTCTTTACTTACTTGTTTCATGGTTAATTATTTTTTGAAGTCGACGTTCATAATAAGTGTCCTATTCCTTTGATTGCTTGCATTCTGATACGCGAGGGGATACATAAGTGAGCAGTAGCTCACAGTTGATCTTGTTTTAGTTTGTTTATATTTTGGTTACCCCCCCAAGGTGCAAAGCATTATGGGTATTGTGAAAGTAATCAATATGTCCTTGTAAATAAAGTAACTGATTGATTCGGCTACTGCCGAAGTGGACGAGAGAAAATGGAGCACTCTGAAAGAAACTGCTAATGCTAGTACCACCCCTTGAACCTTGAAGCTGCAGGCTCCGCTCTGAGTAACAATAACCCTGAATCCTGCTGCCTGTTGGCCTAGTGATTAGCGTGTCCGCCTCTCGATCAGGAGATCGTGAGTTCTATTCACGGTCGGGTCATACCAAAGACCATCTTAAAAATGGTACCTACTACCATCTGGCAAGGCACGCTGCAATACAGATGCGAGTGGGGAGTCAAACTCTCGTGGTTACCAGAGGGCTAGCCCCCCACTGTAACCCTAGCTATGTAATAGGTGAGAGGCCGAGGGCTATGGAAACGGAGATCGGCGCCGCCTTATGCGCCACATGGCGTGGGAAGGGACTTTGACTTTGACTGCTGCCTTCATAGGGATGTCATGAGATACGTAGTGCTGTTGGTCTATTTTACTGCAGCATTGCAGGTTTTGAATAAAGCAGTGCTAAGTGCCTTTTTTTTTAAGATTTCTTGCTGAGGTTTTGTTGAATCTGACGGTTTGATTTCTCTCTCTCTCTCTCTCTCCCTCTCTCTCTCTCTCTCTCTCTCTCTCAAGCAAACTGTGGAGTGCGCATTGATATTCAATAGAAAAATCAGGGTTTTTTTTTTAAACCATTTTCCTTTTCGATTCAAACCAGTACAGGCTTATCATCAACCAAGCTTTTTTGATTTTGTTTTAAACCTTTTTTTTTTTCTATTTACATCCCTGGTCTGAATACATCCTCACTCCAAATTTGTTCTCAGACTCCGAGGAATTCAAATTATTCATGGTAAATACTACATTTTCTAACTTAGGCTTGTTCTCTTTGTGAGTGATGTCTCTCTGTGTCTCTGCCTGGCAGGGGTATTGGGAGGAGGATATCCCGGCTAAGCTGAGCTGTACAAACATCTCGTTCCAACAGGAAGAACTCCCTGCCCACAGACAGGAATTTCCCCATCTCTCTCGCTCTAGTTTTTTTTTCTTTTTTTGCTGCCTTTCCCTTACATACGCTCTCTGACACTGCATCTCACTTGTTACCCCTTCTCCTTCTCTCCCATGAGCACAGCCACATGGTCACACACACACACACAAAGCCACATTTGTCACGCTATTCTGCACACACATGTTGTATGCTGCCTTCCTGCATCCCTCTCACCCCGTCTCCGACTGGCCAGCTTTGTCAACAAACCCCATTGACTTTCAGGACATGCTCACCCCTTCATCTTCTCACAAGCACATATCTAGATAGAGCATACACACTCAAAGCACGTCGAGTCCATTAAAGCAACAGATGTGTGATTATCGCCAGCCATGCTCACACCAAAGATCACAGAAAATGCCTTCTATCCACCAAAACATCAATATGGTCATTACTGGCATGTGTGCACATGCACTCGCAATTTAATCAACGCCGTAATAATTACAGTTTCCCATTCTGCCTCACACACACAAACCTGACAGAGTAGACGTTGCCATAGCAGCGGTGGCATTCCACCTAATCATTATGGTTGTACGAAGGGGCATCGGCACAGTAACAAGGTAACAAACATCAAGTGTGTGATGAGAGCGAGGAAAAAAAAACAACAAGAGGAGATTCAATTATTTTACCACTTATATTTAAAAAAAAAAACTCATTGCGTATTCCACTTCCACACCCACATGAAAACACACAAAGGCAAATTCTTTCTAACAACAGTCACACGTTACCGTGTGAAATATGAAACATGCGTGACCTGTGCTCGACCCTGACCTCTAGCATCTCTTCTCCTGCCCTGAGTTATCACCGTATCTCTCCGTTCTTTTATTTTCTAGCGCTTTTGTTTTCTTTCTTTCAGGCCATGATTACAGAAGGTCTTTCCCACCCTCTCTCCTTCTCACTCCCTCTCTGTCTATGCTTTTATCTTGTGCCCCCCTCCCTCCTGCCATCTCTCACTGAAAGTCAAATTCTTCCTGGGTTAATTGGTCTGACAAAAGTATGCGATTTCAGGACTCTGGAAAACAACATTAGGGCTTCGTGCAGGGGGACAGGGCCCCCCGTTTTCCACAGGAAATTACCCTGTCTGGATGGCAAAAAAAAGCACACAGTGTCTGTTTAGGGTTATCTTGATGTATTGCTTTTAGATGGGTGTGTGTAGGTAAACAGGTACCTCAACCAGGAGGATATAATTCGTCATAAAGTTTCCAGTTACGTTTTCATACAACTTTAAACTGCCTCATTCACCAGCAGACCTTTTTATCCAAAGCAAAACACAGGATACGTTGGTGTATAAACACATTTACACAATGATATGGAGTCGATCTGCCAAGACATGTTTAATAATGATTTCTGTTGGGGGCGTCGTGGCTCGGGTGGTTGGGGCGCCGTGCCGTGAATGCGGGCGACCCGGGTTCGATTCCGGCCCGGGGTCGTTTCCCGGTCCCTTCCCGTCTCTCTCCCGCTCATTTCCTGTCTCTACACTGTCCTATCCAATAAAGGTGCAAAAAGCCCAAAAAAATATCTTTAAAAAAAAAAAAATAATAATAATGATTTCTGTTTAAAAAAAAAAAAAATATATATATATATATATATATATTATTACACCAGAGATAACAAAAAAAAAAACGGATTAACCCTTGTGCGGTGTTTGTATTTTTGTTACTCAGCCAGTGTTCGTGGGTCTGGTGGACCCGCTGCATTTTGGTACTTTAAATTCAACA
This sequence comes from Neoarius graeffei, assembly GCF_027579695.1. Lineage (NCBI taxonomy): Eukaryota > Metazoa > Chordata > Actinopteri > Siluriformes > Ariidae > Neoarius > Neoarius graeffei. Next base: position 79,802,325 of record NC_083574.1, read on the forward strand.
CAATCAAACAATTTTACATTAAATACTTAACGGATGTTTACTTCACCCCAATTACAAGCAACATAAACAGCATATATGGTTAATATTTGCCCTTTACCTTTGTTAGATTATGTTTATTTAAAAAAAAAGTGCTACTTGTTTTTTGTTTGTTGTTTAATAAAATGTAATTTTACAAAAAGAAAATCAATTACGGCGGCACGGTGGTGTAGTGGTTAGCGCTGTCGCCTCACAGCAAGAAGGTCTGGGTTCGAGCCCCGTGGCCGGCGAGGGCCTTTCTGTACGGAGTTTACATGTTCTCCCCGTGTCCGCGTGGGTTTCCTCTGGGTGCTCCGGTTTCCCCCACAGTCCAAAGACATGCAGGTTAGTAGGTTAACTGGTGACTCTAAATTGACCGTAGGTGTGAGTGTGAATGGTTGTCTGTGTCTATGTGTCAGCCCTGTGATGACCTGGTGACTTGTCCAGGGTGTACCCCGCCTTTCGCCCGTAGTCAGCTGGGATAGGCTTCAGCTCGCCTGTGACCCTGTAGAAGGATAAAGCGGCTACAGATAATGAGATGAGATCAGTTTACACAACACAAGCTGAACACATACAGTAACCATGTCAGTCTATACAACACATCATCCCCATGCTCGTCTTCGTTTTGGGACTGGCTGATGCGCCGTCTCATCCTCTTCTTCAAAGTCACTGTCAGACTCTGAATTTTCAGAAATGTGATCCTAACGTTCTGAAACGTCTTCCTCTACATCATCATCAAAAGCTTCTCTCTCTTCCAAAATCATTTGCAAGTCCATCTGAGCAGAGAATCTTTTGGCCATCTTGATCAGTTGTGATAAGGAACCACACTGGAAAAGCTATATTTATTGTGTCCCGCCCCCGATTTATGGGAACTTCTGTCTTGGTTCCCGCAAGACAGAGGGTAAAATGTGTAGGAATGTGAGAGCAGACAGGTGTCGGTGCTTGAACAGCAGGGGCAGAAACACAAAACACACACACTAACAGCAGGACCGGACAGGAGGAGGACAGAGTGAAGGTACACACTTTTATTAGCCCTGGGTCCAGTGGACCCGAACATCCTGTATGTAATATAAATGTGTAGGGGGTGTGTGCAGTGTGTGGTCATCGAAAATGTGTTCTGATATATGTTCTTCACATATGAAGAACCAATGAGACTGAGTTTGAAAAAATAATTAATCGTATCATTGTTCCTTTGATAAAAAATGAAAACGGGTCCCACAGACCTGAACACCATACAAGGGATAATTAACAAGAGATGGAAGTCACCCAAAATCTTTTCGGAAAATATAAACACCAAATCTGTACCACCACATGCAACATTATTAATACACTACATGCAATCCTATTTAATTTGCGCTAGCAGCGGAAGCACAAATTGTTACTCTCACTCATGATCTTTCTACTTTTTCTTCTTATTCTTATTATTCTCCTAACCTTTTTTAAGACGCTATTTCTCCCTCAGTTTTAAACCAAACACCAAATTTCCCATGAAGAATACCTCTGGGCTGAATTAAGTCGCTATGACTTTTGGTGTTGATCTGGATCACCGACCTGGAATGATCAATGAACAAGATCAGCTGTGAGCTACTGCTCACTTAAGTACCCCCCACACACTCTCGCTTATATCAGAATGCAAGCGATCAAAGGAATAGGACACTTATTATGAATGCTGACTTCAAAAATAATTAACCCTGAAATAAGTAAGTAAAGAGCAGTGTTCTCTTCAGGGATTTCAAATAGCATCCTGGTAAACTGTCATTTTGAAATAGCATTTTGCTTCTTGAAATAGTGTCAAAATCCACCCTATATGTTTCATAAATACATTCAATCGGTAAACAGGAAGTTGATGTGGGACAGACCTGAAAATGGTATACACGGTATAGAACCCCAAGCTGAAGCTGGGTACCAAATATCAGGCAGTTGTGATTTGTAGCTGTCAAGAAAAGTGTTATGAAAATTTTGTAAATCCACTCTATATGTTTCATAAATACATTCAGTTGGTAAACAGGAAGTCGATGTGTGACAGACCTGAAAATGGTATCCACGGTATAGAACCCCAAGCTGAAGTTTGGTACCAAGTACCAAGTGGCTATGATTTGTGGTTGCTGAGAAAAAGGGTGTTTCAGACTGATGGAAATACAGAGATACGGATGGATAGACGGACAGACAGAGGTAAAAAAAACAGTATACCCCCCTCCTTCGGAGCAGGGGGTGTATAAAAAATGGGCTTTTTTCCTCACTCAGCATCATTCTCTTCTCTATCTTTTACCATTCCGGATCTATAGGGTATGATGACCAGACGCCCCAGTTTGTAAGCGCTAGCGCAAATCACTGTGACTTTACTCACAGTATCTATCTAGTTTTAAATGATATTGTAAAATGGTTTGTACACAATTTTGTTACTTTATTATCATTATCAGCGTAACACTAAAATTCTGCCTTCAAGCATGTTCATTGTTATATTCATTATGATAATGCTAGTTGTTTTCTAACATGTCAGTGAGACATGAGGGAGCTGGATATGACAACAATGTGCTACGTTCCTCCCCCCAACTCTCTCTTTTGAGGACTGGTCCTCAGGCAGTAATCAGGCAGTACACATTCATGTGTTTTAGAGGAGTGGCTTTAGAAGGAGGCCTAAAGGAAGGGGGTGGGATTTCTCGGTTGGATACTTTTAAAATCTAGCTTACTCTTGCCGGTTTCTTCAAAATGACTGACCCTCGCTTGAAGGGTAAAAATATATGCTGTTCCGACTTCACAGAACTGTTTATGCAACTATCAGATTACATATTGGAATGGTGTTTCAAGCAAATTAATATTTTTGGTATATATTTATGGAGGGCGGCACGGTGGTGTAGTGGTTAGCGGTGTCGCCTCACAGCAAGAAGGTCCGGGTTCGAGCCCCGTGGCTGGCGAAGGCCTTTCTGTGCGGAGTTTGCATGTTCTCCCCGTGTCCGTGTGGGTTTCCTCAGGGTGCTCCGGTTTCCCTCACAGTCCAAAGATATGCAGGTTAGGTTAACTGGTGACTCTAAATTGACCGTAGGTGTGAATGGTTGTCTGTGTCTATGTGTCAGCCCTGTGATGACCTGGCGACTTGTCCAGGGTGTACCCTGCCTTTCGCCCGTAGTCAGCTGGGATAGGCTCCAGCTTGCCTGCGACCCTGTAGAACAGGATAAAGCAGCTAGAGATAATGAGATGAGATATATTTATGGAAAATAATCAAATTTACATTATTTTCAATAAAAAACTACATAAAACTATACAGCACCATGGCGCCATCTTAAAAACAAAAATATATCTTTGCTATTGTGTGTTTTAATGAACAAAATAAAACCACAAACTTTTTTTAAAAAATCTTTCTAGAATGTGAATGTGAATATTAGAATATTTAACAGTTATTCCACAAAATCGAGTCAGACATGAGCTGATAGTCAACGAGTTGGCTATAAGCCATGTACGACGAGATTGAGTGGAATAACTGTTTTATTCTATCCACATATACTGGATTTTGAGAAATAGAGCATTTTTATTTTTTGCAAATTTGATAAATAATAACTTTATACAAAACGTGCGACAAAATCATTTCCACTTAGAACATGAACAAACCGGCAAAATGACAGTAGCAATTTGTGAAAAATGCGATAATAATAATTATTGAAAAATTAAAAAAAGATACGTTCTTACCATCAAATACTTTCATTCCATATTTTGTTGGGTTTTTTTTGTATTTTGGGGGGTTTTGTTTTCGAGTAGAGTTTTTATTTCGTCCTCGGTTGGTTCAGCAACACGCTCCGCCATTTTGTTTTTCTCTACTCATGGTATATGAGCTGATATACTAGTAGTAGATTAGCCAGTCAGAGCACACGACTGCTCATATCCGGTGAATGTGGATAGAATAATACGTGAATATTCTTGCTTTAAAGGACACTTTCCAGGCGGAGATCACTTTCTTCCAAGTGTTTCATGCCGCCCCCTGCCACGCCGTTGCATGGCCGGCAGTTCGAAAAGATTCGGCCGGTTGGTATCACATGCCGTGGAACTGATTCTCGCCCTCCCTGGTTGGTTGCTGTCATGTAAGAGGGGAGACCTGTCTGGTGGATGGGAATTGGCCATGACTAAATTAGGGAGGAAATTGGGGAAAAAATCCTCAGGGTGTCTGTTTGAGACCAATTATGTGCTCGAGTGATGTAACTGAGATTGAGGGACTGAAGAGGTCCAGGAGTGGATGAAATGAAGATGAATTAAAAACGAATTCTATTTCTAGCAGTCCTGTTTTTGAAACTTTAAAATGTCTAGTCTAGACCACACCCACCCCAGATATCTGGTTTAAATACAAATACAGATATGAAGACAAAGATATCTGGGGCATTAAACTGATATAGATAATGAATGGTATTATGCTTCACCTCTGATATCTGACAGATATCTGCACGTGTATGTTTTTTTTTTCAATAAAACGTAAACTATTATGAACTATCCACGTCTCTGACGCGACATGAAATGCTCATTATCCACTGCAGAGAGTCCAATTAAAGCAACAGCACCTTAGAGACGTTCAGTAATAACAGCTCTGTGGTGACAGTTAACTAGCAGCTACTAGCCGCTTGGTTCTGTAAAGACCACCAAAACTCATATTTAACACTAGAAGATCAAAAAGAGTGACTGATGTGGAGAAAAACCGAAAATCAGAGACGGGATTACGTGCTGAGGAAAAGAAAGGATATGGGGACGAAATGAAAAGGCAGAAGGAAGCGGCTCAGTCTGGAAGCAGCAGCACAGCCATTAAATATAATCAGCTGAGGGAAGGTGACAGCCAGTTTGGTGATTGTCTGAAACACATGCATGCTGTGAAAATGGTGAGCAAAAAGAAACAATGAAAAGAAGACAGGATGACGGAAGAATACAGCAGACAACAAAATTAGCAAAGCTTTTCGCGCACCATGTGGCCCCGAGTGTTCTTACAGATGCACATACACGCTAGCATCTTTGTCTTTCAGTGTAAAATGTGCAAAGCAGAGCACATGACATGGGCTTTCGTGTTTTCCCCGTCACTACAGAGTGAGTTCTCACCTCCACGTGAACACACACACACACCCATGCTTTCTTAATAACCTGACTTCCTGTCCCTATCACCTTTTCACATAAAGGTGATGAAGGGGGGTTCTCACACCCTTTCTCCTTTTTCTTCCTTATTATAGAAGCTTCTATTCCAATCTAATTTGCACACAGATGAAATCATTAAAGCAGTGAGTCCCCAGAGGTTGCATGTCCCAAGGTTATTAGCTTATCTTCGCTAAACATGAGAATGAATCTTAAAGGAATTAACTTTCTCTGACTATGGCTTAGTATATCAAGCACAGTAAATGTAAATGTGGGTGAGTTTGTGTTTGTGTGCGTGTGCACGCCAGTGAATGTGACACAAATGGCTTTCACAATTATGAAATTTTAGCTGATGATTCATTATCATACACTTGAGTTTAATGAGTTCATCATGCCTTTTACTGACTTTTTAATAATATAAGCGTAACAGTAGTATAATGAGACCGTCAATGACGGTGTAGCTCACTCCGGCCCCGTCTCGTCCAGAAGGAATGATCTAAAGTGGGACAACTTGCGCAATAAAAGTGGTAAGCTATATACACTATATCCAAGCTATATATAGAAGCTATATACAGCGGAGGAATACCGACCTATTTGCCAGAAAGGATCCAAAACGGCGAGGAATTGACCGAGAAGAAGCGATTTTTGTTGAACTGCTCATTAAGGCTTAATTAGTCCATAACTTCATTAATAATTGTAATTAAGGAAATCTGGGTAGAAGTTATATGCACCCTGGGTACCCCTACCTTCATGCCAGAAAGAATCAAAATCAGTGAAGAATTGAGGGAGAAGAAGCGATTTGTGTGGAAACTGCTCATTAGGGCTTAATTACTCCATATCTTCATTATTAATTGCAATTATGCAAATTTGTATAGAAGCTATATGCACCCCAGGTAGATCTACCTTCCTGCCAAAAAGAATAAAAATCGCTGAAGAATTGAGAGAGAAGAAGCGATTTTCGTGAAATGTGGACGACGCCGGACGACAGACGACACGATGGCATAAACTCATCACCTGTCGGCCAGATGAGCTAATAATACACACACAAATAAATAATAAATGTGCTTTTGCCTGAATTTGCCTTTAGACTGTTAAAATAATTGCAAAAGCAATACACTGCACAAGCAATAACTTAAATATACAAACTCTGTCACTGAAGCACACAAATAGGACAATATCATTATACTAAAGCAAAAACTATGAAAAAAAAAACCCCATAACATACCATTCTGTACTAAAATATCAAATTTTGTAATCGACATGTTATGAGTCGTCTCAGTCTCAGATGCTCCACCCTGATAAAGTACACCTTTCCTCTCACGCACATCTGTGCTCTGGTTTCCAGCCATAAAAACCTTTGAACACATGACGCAATGAGCTTCTGAGAGCAAGATGTAGTCAGTGGATTGAAAAGAAAGTTAACGGAGTTTTGCTTTTTAAAGACGTGAACTGAAAACTAACAAATACTTACAAATATACTATATACTGGAGATGTAAAGTAAAGGTAAAAGACACGTCAAACACAGCGAAAGTGTCCTTCGCAGCAAGAAGCTATGTGCACATTTCAAATAAATTACTTCATAAAATTTAGAGCTCACTGTAACACGACCTTTAGAAATAATCAGTACAACATACAGCGCTGTACAAAAGTCCGAGGCACATGTAAAGAAATGCTGTTGATCAAAAGCGTCTTAAAAATAATGAAATGAAGTGTTTTAAGCCATAATAAATGAAACAACGTCGATATTTGGTGTGAGACGAGTCGACCCTTTGCTTTAAATAGTAGTCTCAGGTACAACGAGTGCAGTTTTATAAGGAAGTGAGCTGTACGTTTTACTGAGCATCTTACAGAACCAGCCACAGTTCTTCTGGACACTGTCCCTGTGTCCGAAATCGCTCCCTACTCATGATATAGGGCACTATACAGTGAGCACGCCATTTTGTAGTGCTGTCCGAAACCTTAGTGAGGATTATTTACACCCTATATAGTGCACTCAGAGTATCCCACAATGCATCACGAAAAGTAGTGTACAATCGATGGTCATTAATCAAAGCAATATATCCCATCATGCATTGCGGTCGCGCTGAAAGAAATCAAATTAAAAGTCTCAAATTTGATTTAATAAAAGGCAGCGGCGAAGAAGAAAGTATTCAGCCTTGATTTAAAAGAACTGAAAGATGCAGGTGCTTTGTATTGATTAATGTGGGAAATGCGCTCAGTGTAATATGGATTTATCACAAAAATACATGCATGTATTTATTATTTTGAAAACCCACCAGCCGACTGATCTGGCACGTTTTAATTGTGTGACAGTAATGACGTAAATACCAGCGCGACGGAGTAGTGTCCGAATGCGTTTTTTCATTTTACCAATGAGCTCACTATATAGTCCTCTATATACACTACTGTTCAAAAGTTTGGGGTCACCCAGACAATTTTGTGTTTTCCATGAAAAGTCACACTTTTATTTACTACCAAAAGTTGTAAAATGAATAGAAAATATAGTCAAGACATTTTTCTGGCCATTTTGAGCATTTAATCGACCCCACAAATGTGATGCTCCAGAAACTCAATCTGCTCAAAGGAAGGTCAGTTTTATAGCTTCTCTAAAGAGCTCAACTGTTTTCAGCTGTGCTAACATGATTGTACAAGGGTTTTCTAATCATCCATTAGCCTTCTGAGGCAATGAGCAAACACATTGTACCATTAGAACACTGGAGTGAGAGTTGCTGGAAATGGGCCTCTATACACCTATTGGACCAAAAACCAGACATTTGCAGCTGGAATAGTCATTTACCACATTAGCAATGTATAGAGTGGATTTCTGATTAGTTTAAAGTGATCTTCATTGAAAAGAACAGTGCTTTTCTTTCAAAAATAAGGACATTTCAAAGTGACCCCAAACTTTTGAACGGTAGTATAGTAATTCCCTATATAGGGAGTAGGGAGTAGTGAATGAGTGAGCGATTTCAGACACAGGGTTTGACTGTCACGCTTTGCTTCTTAATTTTGCACCAAAACCCAGTAGCCTTCATTACGTTTTCTTTTTTAATCTGGAAAGTGCTCTCTTATGTACAGTAATATGCTGCTCAGATCTCAGATACAAATTTTTTTTCCTGTAACATTTAATTTTGTGCTGTAAAACGAACGTTTGGGCTCTAAATTTTTTTTTTTTACTGATTCGATAATGTACGTAGAAGTCATAAAATAGAAATTTATAACAAAGTCTGTAAGAAAAACAAAACAACAGCAGGGTGTCAAAGACTTTTGCACAGTACTATATATTTAAAAAAAATCATTTAACATTTCATGCTTTTCCATTATAAGCTAAACAATTTACAGTTTACATGTTAGTGTTGCATTCAACCCTGTCACATGAACACACTGGATACTGAATTTCTTCTTATTTTCAATGATATTGTGTTTACTGAAAATAATTTTGAGTGAAAATGTTATTTATCTTGTTAAAATTCTCTTTCATCTCCTAATGCCATGAGCGTGGTTGCTAGTTACCCAAATACTGTGTATTTGTTAAAACAGAACTGAAGTCATTTTTAAACTTGCTTTATTTCTTAATTAACATGCTATTCAATTACGTTTTCGGTTTTAGTAACCTTATATCGTGACTCGTATTGGCAACTAATCGCAATTAAATATTATACTTATCAGCCGATTCGGTTTTTAGCCATGTTGAATTTAGTTCGTTTGGTCCACGGCAGGCGTCGCTTATCCGCGCGATCTTCACCAGACTTGTGCGAGACTTCGAAACGTGAAGTGTCAGCCAGGTGTCAGTGCCGCCATTTTGAAAACTGTTTTCCAAACGAAATATTGCGCAAAAACGAGTTTAAATGACGATTACTGCCGACTTTTTTCAAACTTTCCTGATTGCTATCAAAACAAACAAAACTTCCGGCTTGATTACGTCAGCATTCGAAAGAGGGCGTGCGCGTCTTTTGACAACGTTGGCAGATGTCGGTCACTGATTTCCGCTGTACGTTTTACTTCCGTCCTACGATGTCTCGCACAGGTCTCAACGAATCTCGTTTACGGCCATCGCTTTGACACACGGACTGATATATTACAGAGCATATTTCAAACACTCATAACTTGCTATAGCAGTGACAAAATAGCGATCAAAAATGCGTTCCTATATTTAATCAAATGAGATAAATAGAATTTTGATAAGAAAAAATTTGCCTTCAGTTCTCCCTTAATTGTATTCTTCAACCTAGTAGAAGAAGCCTTTATTTCTCACATGTACACTCAAGCACACAGTGAAGTGTCTCCTCTGCATTTAACCCATATGAAGCAGTGAAAACACACACACACACACACACACACACACACACACACACACACACACACACACACACACACACACAGAGCAGTGGACAGCTATGCTACAGCACCCGAGGAGCAGTTGGAGGTTTGATGCCTTGCTCAAGGGCACTTCACCCCAACCTCAGGCCATGGCTACCCCATGTTAACTTAACTGCATGTCTTTGGACTGTGGGGGAAACCGGAGCACCCAGAGGAAACCCACGCAGACACGGGGAGAACATGCAAACTCCACACAGAAAGGCCCCCGTCAGCCGCTGGGCTCGGACCCAGAACCATCTTGCTGTGAGGCAACAGTGCTAACCACTACACCACCGTGAAAGACAGTGAATTTTTAAAGCTAGACGGCCTTTCGATTTCATAAAATCGGTGAAATTTAGTTCCCTCTGAAATTTGGTCATTGTGATATATGTTTATTTCTGTAATATCTCACAAAATATCAGGCCATTCTGTGGCTGGGAAGTTATTTAATTTGAGAGGATTCCCGAGCAAATCATCTGCATGAAATCGCTCGCTTCGTGCAGTCAAGCAGACAGAGGAAGTCCATGTGTGTGCGCATCATGGGCGTAGCGGACGTGGGGTACGCGGGGGACATGTCCCCCGCACTTCCCGTATTTGTGCCGTCTGTCCCCCGCACTTTTTACAGCCATTACAACCACTCAATTCATTTTTAACACGTGGAAACGCGTTTTTCTGAGCCGTCTCTAAATGCATCATGAGCAGGCGGAGCTAAGGCGGCAAACAAACACCGCTGTCATGTATGATCAGAGACGCTTTAGAAAATATTGTGCGAGTATCTTTGGTGTGATTCAGATCTGGGCAGCGCTTCTGTATGTTCAGCAAACCAGCCAAGAGGCTAAAGACTCTCATCTCATCTCATCTCATTATCTCTAGCCGCTTTATCCTTCTACAGGGTCGCAGGCAAGCTGGAGCCTATCCCAGCTGACTACGGGCAAAAGGCGGGGTACACCCTGGACAAGTCACCAGGTCATCACAGGGCTGACACATAGACAACCATTCACACCTACGGTCAATTTAGAGTCACCAGTTAACCTAACCTGCATGTCTTTGGACTGTGGGGGAAACCGGAGCACCCGGAGGAAACCCACGCGGACACGGGGAGAACATGCAAACTCCGCACAGGAAGGCCCTCGCCGGCCACGGGGCTCGAACCCGGACCTTCTTGCTGTGAGGCGACAGCGCTAACCACTACACCACCATGCCGCCGAGGCTAAAGACTTTAGACAGTTTTTTCCAAACAAACTGTGTAAGTTGAGTAATGCTGTTGAATGTAGATAATGTTTAGCTAAAAGATGACAAATAAACGTCAATTTAGTTAGTTAAGCTAGCTAGCTAACTTAGAGGCGGTAGGAACTAGTTACATTTACTCCGTTACATTTACTTGAGTAAGTTTTTGGATAAATTGTACTCTTAAGAGTTGTTTTGTTGCAAAATACGTTTTACTTTTACTTGAGTAATATTATTCTAAAGTAACAATACTCTTACTTGAGTAACGTTACTATTTTGGCTACTCTAAGATTACTCACTTCTGGGTAGAAAATCTCATCTCATCTCATTATCTCTAGCCACTTTATCCTGTTCTGCAGGGTCGCAGGCAAGCTGGAGCCTATCCCAGCTGACTACGGGCGAAAGGCGGGGTACATCCTGGACAAGTCGCCAGGTCATCACAGGGCTGACACATAGACACAGACAACCATTCACACTCACATTCACAACTACGGTCAATTTAGAGTCACCAGTTAACCTAACCTGCATGTCTTTGGACTGTGGGGGAAACCGGAGCACCCTGAGGAAACCCACGCGGACATGGGGAGAACATGCAAACTCCACACAGAAAGGCCCTCGCCGGCCCCGGGGCTCAAACCCGGACCTTCTTGCTGTGAGGCGACAGCGCTAACCACTACACCACCGTGCCGCCCCTGGGTAGAAAATAAGAATATAAATGTATTTGTGTTCCTTTGACTGTTATTTTTGTAAAGATTTAATTTATTTTTGTGGTAGTTAAAGTTTAAAGTACACGAATTTGCTGATTATTATTACTGTATTCCTAATTCTATTTCAAAATGTTGCTTTCCACATATTTTTTAATCTTTATTGCCACAATAGAAAGAGCAGGGTGAGAGAGGAGACAGTGGACCAGAGGCCAACAGGGATGATTATGCAGGGTCACAGGTGAGAGGAGACTATAACTAGCTATGTCACTACTACTATTCTTAATTCTATTTATAAATTTTACTTTATAGATTTATAGATTTTGACTTTAGATTGATAGTATATCATTTTAAAGAACTAAAGTCGGTTCCCTGGTGCTGTGCTGTTTGTGGTTATGTGGTTCTTTAGCTGTTAAGGAGAGGTGCAATTGAATGCGAGAGGATGATAAATCACTTAATAGACCTCTGAACAATTTGTCCCCCTCACTTCTAAAATGATGGCTACGCCCCTGGTGCGCATGCGCAGGTTTACCTTTGACCGTGCACTGACAGTTCCATCATTCTGTCGCTAAACGAACAGCTGATCACACCGAGGTGTCCGCTGACCGCCGATATTTATTAGTTTGATATTTCCTGCATTGGAAATATCAAACTAAGGATGTTATGTTCCTTTCCTTCGCAACATAACGTCTTCTCGCTTTCTGTTACTGTAGTCGGTCTTTCATGTTTCATTCGCACCCTCACTCATCCTCCATTTTTTATGCCTCCGCCACCTTAAGGTGCAGGAGGCATTATGTTTTCGGGTTGTCCAGCTGTCCGTGCATCTGTCTGTCCGTCCGTGTATGCGTCTGTCCCGAAACCTTGTGAACGCGATATCTCAAAGGTTAATGAAAGGAATTTCACCATACTTTCACCATTTGTGCGCTTTGGGACAAACATGAACTGATTAGATTTTGAGATCAAAAGGTCTAAGGTCAAGGTCACTGTGAGGTCAAATGTCTGTCCGAAAACCTTGTGAACACAATATCTCCAAGGCTACTACAAGTAATTTCACCAGGTCAAGATTACTGTGAGGTCAAATGTCCATCCCCAAATCATAACTTAATAAAGCGTGTAGTCTACCAGGCGGAGGCATCCCCATCGACGCCGTTGGCGTCGAGTTCTATCTAGTGTTTCAAATTTGTATCCCACAATGCCTTGCGCAAATGGGGAAAGCCCACCACGTGATGCATGATGTAGTATCTTGAATTGGGTCATGGTGAAGCAGGAAAAAATAGCGAAGAATTTAGGGCCACGTGGCTCTAAATTCATTAATTGTTCTGTTTAAAAAAAAACTAATAAAATTGGAAGTCTGTTTCGAATTCAGTAGCTTTCAGTCCACTCAACAAAAATAATTGTGTGTCGGGGAAAATTATTTTTATGACCTACACTTAAAATCTGAAAGGCAGTCTAGCTTTAAGAGTTGCAAGGGCTAAACACGCAAGGAGTTATTGTAGAATCGAAAGATTAATCACGATCAGGTCAAATGATTGTGTGATACTCCTGATGGATATTGATATTCATAACAAAAAGAAAGTCCATGAAAGAAAGAAAGAAAGAAAGAAAGAAAGAAAGAAAGAAAGAAAGAAAGAAAAAGAAAGAAAGAAAGAAAGAAAGAAAGAAAGAAAGAAAGAAAGAAAGAAAGAAAGAAAGAAAGAAAGAAAGACTAAGATCAGAAGGCCTATAAAGACAGAGTGAGTAGTCATGAGCCCACTTTATGCGTGACTGCACAGGTATGCAGTGTGTGTATCAGTGTGTGTATCAGTGTGTGTATGCGTGGGAGACATGGAATGAAGAGGGAGAGATTTTTTTCCTCCTTATGGTAAGTTAGTAGCTTTGGTTCCCAGGCAGCAGGAATGCCCAGGTAACTAAAGGCAGAACTTTGCACAATACGACACAATAGATTAGGCATCAATTTACAGCGTACTGACACACACACACACACATGCGCGCACACACGATCTCCACAGAGCATCGAACACATTCATATACCACATAGAATCCCAAACTTGCATTATGCCAAATACGAAATACACAAAACATACAAGAATGCCTCAGACATTCTGTATCACACTGATTTAATAATACACACCACACAGCAAACCTGCCAACAGTGTGTCCGTGTTCGGATCTGACAAACCTGAACCCATTAGAGAGACGAGAGGAGGCTGGTAGGTCAAAGTTCTTGACCTGTGACCGCTAGAGGTATTGAGCGAAAATTAGTGTCAGTGTCACGAGAGCAGAGAGAGAGATAAAGTGAGCGTGGGCAGATGGGGATGGGGTAAGCAGATTTGAGTAAACTTAATTTCCTCACAGTAATCCGAACACTCAGGAAAGCCATTTCACGAGTGCCTGGTGACAATCTTCAGCTTGTGGTGGCTTATAATAAGAAGGGAAGCATCAGTCTACCTCTTCGGCCTGTGCCAAATGGTGGGATCGTGAGATGGTGTGCTTGGCATGCCTGAATGCTGAGATGAGTAACTTCTGTTAACTCAGATTTATTTTTTTAAAGTCTATTGTAAACCTTTAACATTTGGCTTATCTCATGATACAGACCAGTGCCTAACCCTGTGTTAATGTGCTTATTAAGAGAAGCATTTGTGGGTTTTATATTAAAAAAAAAAGTTTCCAATCAACTCTGAACACACCTGTGCTGAGCTGTACCGTGTCGCACCATGGAGAAAGGCAGGGTTACAGAGGTGGAACATATCAATGGATACGATAAGCGGCACAGCCAAAGGCATGAAAAAGTTGCGAGTGGTGAGAACGCAACGCCCATTAGTCTTCTGGGTCAGAAAGATACAGTGTTAAACATTATACACGGAAAGTCCCACGTGCAGAGCGCATCGCTGCACTGAGCGCCGCTTTAACCGCTTTGTTCCACTCGTTTATTCAGACTCTGAACCCTGTTAATAGATGAACCGTACAATGAAGCATTACCACAGTGAAAATAAGACATTTGAAAATGAACAGACACAAGCAGACACCTCCACCTCCTTATCTCCAAGTGCTGGGAGAGAATAAGGAATTTGAGCTGCTTTGGGCAGGGCCTGACTCACCGCAATAGGTAATGGAGAATAATGTCCTAAAGGTAATTGAGAATAATGATCAGAGAGAAGGGGAGAAGGAAAAAAGTGGGAGAGAGAGAAAGGAGGGAAAAAGAGAGACAGAGAGAAATACAGGAAGAGGTTAAGAGGAAGAGGGGGAGGGAGAGAGAAGAGACAGGCAGAGAAAGTGACAGAGACACAAACAGCGAGAATGAGACAGAGAGAGAGAGAGACAGACAGAGAAAGTGACAGAGAGACAAACAGCAAGAATGAGAAAGAGAGAGACAGACAGAGAAAGTGACAGACAAACAGCAAGAATGTGTGTGTGTGTGTGAGAGAGACAGACAGACAGACGGACAGAGAAAGTGACAGAGAGACAAACAGCAAGAATGAGAGAGAGAGACAGATAGATGGACAGATTGACGGACAAACTGACGGACAGAGAAAGTGACAGAGAGACAAACAGCAAGAATGAGACAGAGAGACAGAGACAGACAGACAGACAGAGAAAGTGATAAACAGCAAGAATGAGAGAGAAAGTGACAGAGAGAGACAAATGGCAAGAATGACAGACAGACAGACAGACAGACAGACAGACACAGAGAAAGTGATAAACAGCAAGAATGAGAGAGAGAGAGAAAGTGACAGAGAGAGAGACAAACAGCAAGAATGACAGACAGACAGACAGACAGACAGACAGACAGACAGACAGACAAAGTACCAGAGAGACAAATGGCAAGAATGAAAGAGAGAGAGACAGACAAACAAAGTGACAGAGAGACAAACAGCAAGAATGAGAGAGAGCGAGACAGACAGACAAAGTGTCAGAGAGACAAACAGCAAGAATGTGAGAGAGACAGAGAAAGTGACAGAGAAAAACAGCAAGAAAGACAGACAGACAGACAGTGACAGAGAGACAAACAGCAAGAATGAGAGAGAGAGAGACAGACAGATAGACAGACAAAGTGACAGAGAGACAAATGGCAAGAATGAAAGAGAGAGAGAGACAGACAAACAAAGTGACAGAGAGACAAACAGCAAGAATGAGAGAGAGAGAGACAGACAGACAGACAGAGAAAGTGACAGAGAGACAAACAGCAAGAATAAGAGAGAGCGAGACAGACAGACAAAGTGTCAGAGAGACAAACAGCAAGAATGTGAGAGAGACAGAGAAAGTGACAGAGAAAAACAGCAAGAAAGACAGACAGACAGACAGACAGACAGTGACAGAGAGACAAACAGCAAGAATGAGAGAGAGAGAGAGAGAGAGAGAGAGACAGACAGACAGACAGATAGACAGACAAAGTGACAGAGAGACAAACAGCAAGAATGAAAGAGTGAGACAGACAGACAGACAGACAGACAGACAGACAAAGTGTCAGAGAGACAAACAGCAAGAATGTGAGAGAGAGAAAGAGAGAGACAGAGAAAGTGACAGAGAGACAAACAGCAAGAATGAGGGAGAGAGAGAAAGACAGACAGACAGACAGACAAACAGCAAGAATGAGAGAGAGAGAGAGAGAGAGAGAGAGAGAAAGTGACCGAGAGACAAATGAAAGAGAGAGAGAGAACAACAGATGAAGAGAGGGGATAGAGGGAGAAAGACAGACAGGGGCTGAAAGAGAGAGACAGTAAGAGAGACAGACAATAAGATGGAGAGAAAGAGACCAGACTGGGTGGGGTATGGTCAGTGCAGTGGTGGTCGGTGCGGATATTAGTGTCCCCTCTGTGCTCAGGTCACTGACCCCTGCACCCTCAGGCTTCTAAAGGCAACCAGACCTTTATTAATGCCTCAAAGCACAGAGACTGAGAGCAGAGTGACCTGAACTCCAAAGGTGCAAAAAGTCCAAGCACATGAAAATCACATGCCCCCCTCCCACTCTCTCACACACACACACACACACACACACACACACACACACACACACACACACACACACACACACTCCCCAGTCTTTCACCAGGGGCATTCATTACTTTTTATCCCTCCTCTTCTGCCCTACTGTCATTGGAACAGTAGAAATAAAGAGGGATGACTTCACTGGGGGCCAGCGGTTTTGTCTAGTCTGTCATCACAGTATGGCCCGCGGCTGCTCTCTCTAGGCCGGCTGTCTATCCTCAGTGTAAACCTTAATGAGCACTGTTACAACACAGTAAAGAGAGAGTATAAATAGTTAGAAAGAAAGAAAGAAAGAAAGAAAGAGAGAGAGAGAGAGAGAGAGAGAGAGAGAGAGATGGACAAGTGAATAGTCGGGCTGGGAAACATGGCCTTGAAGACATCTTTACTTCAATTGCTGACACCCCAACAAAACGGTACTATACTTAACAACGATAACAACAACAACAAAACTATTGCTCCAGAATTAGCTCTTAATGTCCAATAACGTTTTACTATAGAAGTAAGAGTGAAATTTTATAAAGACTACTGACATCATTCCAAAAAGTGTATCATCATATCATAGTATTGCATTACCATAGCATTCTATAGCCCTGATTCTGATTGGTCAGAAGGTCTTCATTCATTTTCTACAGCAGCAGATTTGACAGTAGTGTCAGCTATAATTCAAATCACGGGTTTATATTAATGCTCTTGTCCTAATACATGATTGTTTCTATGGTAACAGCTGATTCACAGGGACCTGTATGCTGGATGTTTCACATAATCTAAGTTTCATCATGAACAGATTAAGAACATGTTGTTATATAAGAAAGAAAAATGTATAGTAATGATTGAGGAGATGTTTATTTAACATTGATGGAAGGAGTCTCCAGCGTCAGTGCTTTGTCGCAGTGAGACATTTTTCTGCCATGGGAAAGTCCTCAGGACAGAGAGCTTTGTGCTTTGCACATGACAAGCTGCATTTTTTAGCTGATTCACTTCGAGAGAGAAAAAAAGAAAGGCTGGTGAGGGAACAAATGTTTCGAACAGATATGTACTAGGCGCGTTCAAAATGGAGGAATGTTTTCATAGTTCTTAGAAGTGTTGGAGGAAGTTCTTCCTTTTTTGTGTGTCCACACTGTCGGAAATGAGAGTGACTGTAGTTCTTAGAACGATTTTGAGGGACTTTTTGAGCTCCTACTCAGGGTCGGTCCTCTCTCAGCACAAGAGGAACTATGAGTGATGTAAGTGTATGGTGATTGATGATTGATCTGGATGTAAACATATGTTGATTAGTCAAACACGAGCTAATGCAACATCAGCAACCACCATTTTTAAAAATCCATGTAAAATGTTACCCGTGTAAACAACAGCTCTTAATATTACATTCATGGCATTTAGCAGACACTCATACCCAGAGCAACATACCCAGAGTAGCAGTTGGGGGTTAGGTACCTTGCTCAAGAGCACTTCAGCCATTCCTGCTGGTCCAGGGAATCAAACCAGCAACCTTTTGGTCCCAAAGCAGCTTCTCTAACCATTAGGCCATGGCCTAATGGCTAGATAGCAAACTGAAAATTGCATATACGTACCATCACTAATACAATATTAGTGATGGTATATGTGATCAATCAATTAATCAATCAATTATAGCTTTATTTATCTTCGATATGGACAATGAGTCAAAGACAAGTAAGAAATACATTCGAACTCAAACTACTATAATAGATCAATATCATATATGGGTCTGTCTCAGAAACTGGGTACTGTGGGGGTGCCCCACTAAATATACTCACAGTCAATAAACTATACGGTTTTGAATGGTGACGTTGGTTTCAATTTGAAATAAAATGATGAAAGAAATAATACAGATAAAACTAAATCTTTGATGTGAATACTCTATTCAGAATTTGGCAAGAATTCTGCAAATTTGTGGAAAAATGGCGGCTTGATCTGGGACTTGATAAATGGTTGACTACATCGCATTCCCTTAAAAAGGTTGTAGTCCACTGAAAAGTCTACAGTTATCACTAATTGTATTTTAAGTTGTAACTTTATACACCTAAGGATCGGTGCGCTCACAGAATAATCATAACCGTAATAAAACATCATGCAAAATATTTGATCACTGTTCTAACTCCATTTTCCGCAAACCCAAAACCAATACGATCGTGTGTTTTGATCTAAATGGAAAGCCTCAGGGTCGAGGTCACTACCTCACCAAAAGTAGTAACTTAAAATCACTACGCCGTATAAAAATTTAGTTATAAATCTGTGATTTTGTTTTTTAAAACGAAAACTGAAAGTTAGGTATAGAATATGTTTCTTACAGAATATGTTACGATGGTAGCTGGTCTTGTATGAATTTCTGAGCTATAAAATGAGTTGTGGTCTATTTTTTACCGTAGCGTGTTATTTGTGTGCGGGGAAGGACACACATTAACAATTTGCATGTGTAGAATGGAATTTTCCACTCCAGCAGTTAGAAGTTGATCGCGCTTCCATTTGCGGTCTTTCTGTTGCGCAAGTGATCTGTTCGGACGTTATCGCTGAAAAGGTGAGTTTTGACGGTTTTATTTTGTTTTAGTCTTGCAGTATAAGGCAATAGAATGTTTCTTTTTCATCTTACTTCATATTTCGTAGTGTTTGCGTATTTTTGGCCAATATTTTGCAACCATGGTCAATTTAGATCTACGGCCAGTCATTTTGCCCCGCCCCCGCCTCGCACTCCGTCCGGTGCGGTAGTGATGTCCCGTTGCTCACGTGCCGCAGCAGAGACATGTGCGACCTTCAGCCGGTACAGTCGCTGTTCTTTTACCACTGCCGTTATTCTCATCTTTTCGGTGTGTTCTTGATTTTTCCACTGTGTCCTATTTGCCATATCAAATACCCAAAATGTATCATCTCATCTCATTATCTCTAGCCGCTTTATCCTGTTCTACAGGGTCGCAGGCAAGCTGGAGCCTATCCCAGCTGACTATGGGCGAAAGGCGGGGTACACCCTGGACAAGTCGCCAGGTCATCACAGGGCTGACACATAGACACAGACAACCATTCACACTCACATTCACACCTACGGTCAATTTAGAGTCACCAGTTAACCTAACCTGCATGTCTTTGGACTGTGGGGGAAACCGGAGCACCCGGAGGAAACCCACGTGGACACGGGGAGAACATGCAAACTCCGCACAGAAAGGCCCTCGCCGGCCACGGGGCTCGAACCCGGACCTTCTTGCTGTGAGGCAACAGCGCTAACCACTACACCACCGTGCCGCCCCAAAATGTATCATATTATTCATATTTAAGTGAATAATCAATTCGGTCATCATAACTTGGTATTTTTAACCCAAGCAATCAAAAAGAGGAAATTTATTCAATATTTTCACTCATCTGTGAAGGAGGGGCTTTAATTCTTCATGATGGAGTTATTTTATATGGAAATCAATTTTACAAAAGCATTTGAAGAGTAATCAAAAAAAATTTCCACAGTGGAGGCCAGATAAAGCAAGATACTATCTTTATTCTTATTAAACATGACAAAAGAAACATTGAGTGTTCGGTAAATGCAAAAAAAAAAAAGTAAAATTAGAAAATTTATTTTTTGACCATAATGTCCCAACTGAGAGACCAGTTTCTGAGACGGACCCATATATATATATATATATAAGACATATTATAGTTAAAAAATAAAAAAACGTTAAAATGTCGTGAAGTTGAAAATTATAACTAAATGCAACTTAACTATTGATCACAGATATAACATTTGCACAATGTGCCACTAGTAAGATTCATTTTCTTTATGGTGTTTTTAAACTTGATTAGAGAATCAAGATGTCTCAGTTCTGTAGGGAGACTGGTCCACATACGAGTCACTGTTCGATGTTGGTTGTGCTAGTTTGAGGTTACCCCCTTCTTAAATTATAACGGCTTTGCTGTATTTGAAAGAGTTCCTTTATGTAGTTCGGATCACAGGTAGAGACTAAGGCTCGATAAACCAAGGAGAAGGAATGGCATGACTGTCGGTGTTCAAGGGTCTGTAGATTGGCCATGTCTAAAGCATCTTCATATGAACAGTCAGAAGGCAGTTTGAAGATAGAGCTAAGACCAAAACAACTGGCTTTCTCAAGTTTATCACGGAGACCATTAGCAGGGTTCTAACTAGAACAAAATATCAGTGTAGTGGCATCAGTCATAATGGTCGGGGGTTTAAAGCTCACGGGTTCGCCATACTCAGAAATGCATTCTAGTGCATTTCCTGGCACTTGCAGGCCTCCCTGAAAGTCACTCTTTTTTGGTAATATTAATGAGATTTTTTTTGCCAAAAGTTGCTGTGATTGTTTTTGATTGAAGACTTATTATAATTAATATTGAACTGAATTAGTAACCTATTTATGGAATAAGAATAAAACAACCAGTTGGTGTAGTGGTTAGCACTGTTGCCTCACAGCAAGAAGGTTCTGGGTTCGAGCCCAGTGACCAGCAGGGGTCTTTCTGTGTGGAGTTTGCATGTTCTCCCTATACCTGCGTGGGTTTCCTCCGGGTGCTCCGGTTTCCCCCACAGTTCAAAGACATGCAGGTTAGGCTAATTGGTGGCTCTAAATTGACCGTGAATGGTTGTTTGTCTCTATGTGTCGGCCCTGTGGTGACTTGTCCAGGGTGTACCCCACCTCTTGCCCGTAGTCAGCTGGGATAGACTCTAGCTTGCCTGCAACCCTGTACAGGATAAGCGGCTATGGATAATGGATGGATGGACAAGCAGTTGATGTTCACCAAGTGTCAGCTTTATTTTCAGCTTCAGCCATTCAATTACAATATATGACTACCCAGATCTAACTCAGGGACCCGTGCATGGCGTGTAAGCACCTTTTAACACGGATGGCACTTTACTGTGAACACAGCATAAGGAAGAAGGTAAACCAGACTAGCATGATTAGTGACAATCTCCACATGGAACTACTTGGGCAGCTATGCACCGGGCGCTTACATGGACAGGGAGTGGAGTATGTCCAAATGTAGAACATTCGCATGGCGGTGCACTGTCGCCGCTGCGTCGGGATAACAAGAGAAAATTAAACAAAGGACCACATTTTCAAGATTGGCAAGTCTTTTTATTAGTGTAGCAGCAACTTTTACAGGCGTGTCAGCAATATTGTGGGCGTATAGCGGTAAGGAAACATTGTGTATCGGCCCAATATGCTGAAAAGGCCGAGTTAGAACCCTGCATTAGTAATACCCAGTAGTAACGGACTATAGTATTCGAAATGCGGTAAGATGAAAGTCTTACATAGTTTCACAACAGATGCAACAGAGGAAATACAGCAAGATTTTGATGTGGCTAAGTGAAATATAAATATTATAGCTAGCATTTCCTGCTAATGTTGCACTAACAAACCAGCTTATGTTAGCTTATGTTATGTCACTTCAGCGTTCCTACTGACGGTGTGAATGCAAACAGAAAAAAAACCACCCTTGGAGGTATGTGGCTCTCAGGGAAGCTCGCTAGTAGGTAGGTAGTTCCTCTCAATAAGTCCCGAGAGCTGTTTGGTCTGAAAGCGTCTTCTGGAAGTGACTTGTTTTATGGACTGAAGTACTTGCTTTTAAAGCACTGAAGTACTTGCTTTTAAAAATACTTAAGTATTAAAAGTACATTTTCTGTCAACGCATCGTTGTATTATTGCCACAACGCTTACAAAACCTAACGCTGTTACCAAAGACAGAAATGTGAATTCACAAAATGAACGCATGCTGGGCCATCATAGTGGTTTAATGTTAAGCTAGCTAGTCAGTGAAACTCCACCTGACATGCTAACAAACGCTTTTCAAACTCGAAATCATATTGGGTAGCTAACGCTACTAGAAAAGAAAAATTTCTACATTCTGTTTATTTGGCAAGATTATGCTAAAACATTTTTCTGAAAGGACTTCAGATAAGTTAACAATATTCATGTTAGCGTAACTCAGTTTTTACATGCTAACTAACAGTGTCCAAGTTAACTAGCTATGTGTAAACGTTAGCCGTGGACAAGGCGATGGCAACTTGGCGGGCAAATCCATAGGAAGTCATTTGACGAACCAGACTGCACAGCTATTGCAACGTTCTCGCTCGCTCTAAAAGCACAGACAACTTCATTACAAGCTTTCTCTTGGAATAAAACGTTTACATACCTCAAGATGCTTCTGCAGGTTGGATGGCGAGTTTTTGTAGGCCGTGATGTGGTTCATTTTAGGCAAACATTTAAAACGAAATGAATCTTTAATCCTTTCAGAAAACTGAAACATGGGTTCATGGACCATGAGTGCGTGCATTTCCCAGAAGAACCGCCTCCTTCCATTCTGCCATCAACTGATCGTGTTCAAATAATGCTGCTGAGAAATCACTGAACTTGATTTTATACAGTCTATGGACGTGACGTGACCCTAGTGATCACTGATCGGCTGTCTCAGTGTCACCTGCGAAAAAACCAATCACATTTTAGAAAAGAAAAGAAAAATCATCCAGTTTCAAAGCCACTTCATCGTAACGAGGACCTTGACAGAAATGTAGTGGAGTGAAAAGTATGATATTTGCCTTTCAAATGTAGTGAAGTTAAAGTCGTAAGTTTCTAAAAAAAAATAATACTCAAGTAAAGTACAGATACTGAAAAAGCGTACTTAAGTATAGTACTCAAGTAAATGTACTTCGTTACTGTCCACCTCTGCTGTGGTGTAAGAGGAATAACATACTTCAGGACATGCCGTTATTGGAAAATAAGCAACTTCAGGGTAGTAACAGTAACTCTGCTTTGCGTCTGGCCACACTGTTGATAAGTTTCCTATAATAGCACGTCCCATTGTGCTTTATTCCTTACATATCATTATGACACATAATAGAGTGGAACCCAAGAAAGCAGTGTCTTGTATCATTCAGACTCAAATGTAACATTCAATTACATTCTTTATCTCTGTCTCTCTCACACACGCATATACCTTTAATCTTTTTTCTTTGTTGAAAACAGTAGATCAGTGTGCGTGTGAAAGATAAAACACAGAATGAGAGAGAGAGAAAGAAAGAGAGAGAGAGGGAGAGAAAGTAGGCTCAGCTTTCCTCCTAATAACTGTGTTCACCTGTTCGTCCCCTCACCTGGGACAGTAGGAGACCCCCTTCCCCACCTCTCTCCTCTCCCCAAACCACCGCTCAGAGATGGGCTGATAATGAAGCTCTTTCATTCCACTGGCTACTCATAGAAATCTCTCTCTCCCCCTCTCTCTCTCTCTCTCTCTCTTCCAACCCCCACCTTCTCCCCTGCTCCAGTCCTTCACTCAGCCCTGCCCTGAAACTGAACCAGATTGGTTTTCTCTGGTTGATTTTTCTCACACTCACAGTTGCCACCACCAGCACCCTTTAAACACAACGATACTATCCAGAAGAAAAGAAATGGTGTGTCAGAGTGTTACAGTGTGACTTTTGTATACGGAGCTTTTTTTTTTTCCCTTAGAGTTCTAAGAGTGTGTGAGTTATAAAAGTGACTGTATTTATCTGTTCCTGGGAACAGCATCCTGTTCACACACTGCCTCATGGGGATGAAGGACATTACATAGAGAAAAACTCTGGGAAGTTAATTGAAACATGGAGCAGAGACTGTAATTAGAGCCACGTGTTAATTTACGGTTTAGTGCATGAGGAACAATTCGGTGCGTGAGACGGGTTAACAATATATCGTTTGTTACTTATTATTGCAATATTGGCCTTTGCGATCTTGATAGCAGAGAACACTGTTAGTATTAAAATAAGCAACATGGTTTTTGTGAGCATTTTCATAATAATAATAATAATAATAATAATAATAACGAGACCGTCAATGACGGTGTAGCTCACTCCGGCCCCGTCTAGTCCAGAAGGAATGATCTAAAGTTGTGCAATAAATGTTGCAAGCTATATACACTATATACTGTACAAGCTACAATTAGGTCCATAAATATTTGGACACAGACAATATTTTTCTAATTTTGGTTCTGTACATTACCACAATGAATTTTGAACAAAACAATTCAGATGCAGTTGAAGTTCAGACTTTCAGGTTTAATTCAGTCGGTTGAACAAAATGATTGCATAAAAATGTGAGGAACTAAAGCATTTTTTAAACACAATCCCTTCATTTCAGGGGCTCAAAAGTAATTGGACAAATTAAATAATTGTAAATAAAATGTTCATTTCTAATACTTGGTCGAAAACCCTTTGCTGGCAATGACTGCCTGAAGTCTTGAACTCATGGACATCACCAGACGCTGTGTTTCCTCCTTTTTAATGCTCTGCCAGGCCTTTACTGCAGCGGTTTTCAGTTGCTGTTTGTTTGTGGGCCTTTCTGTCTGAAGTTTAGTCTTTAACAAGTCAAATGCATGCTCAATTGGGTTGAGATCAGGTGACTGACTTGGCTATTCAAGAATATTCCAGTTCTTTGCTTTTATAAGCTCCTGGGTTGCTTTGGCTTTATGTTTTGGGTCATTGTCCATCCGTATTATGAAACGCCGACCAATCAGCTTGGCTGCATTTGGCTGGATTTGAGCACACAGTATGTCTCTGAATACCTCAGAATTCATCCGGCTGCTTCTGTCCTGTGTCACATCATCAATAAACACTAGTGACCCAGTGCCACTGGCAGCCATGCATGCCCAAGCCATCACACTGCCTTCACCGTGTTTTACAGATGATGTGGTATGCTTTGGATCATGAGCTGTACCACGCCTTCGCCATACTTTTTTCTTTCCATCATTCTGGTAGAGGTTGATCTTGGTTTCATCTGTCCAAAGAATGTTCTTCCAGAACTGTGCTGGCTTTTTTAGATGTTTTTTAGCAAAGTCCAATCTAGCCTTTTTATTCTTGAGGCTTATGAGTGGCTTGCACCGTGCAGTGAACCCTCTGTATTTACTTTCATGCAGTCTTCTCTTTATGGTAGATTTGGATATTGATACGCCTACTTCCTGGAGAGTGTTGTTCACTTGGTTGGCTGTTGTGAAGGGGTTTCTCTTCACCATGGAGATTATTCTGCGATCATCCACCACTGTTGTCTTCTGTGGGCGTCCAGGTCTTTTTGCATTGATGAGTTCACCAGGGCTTTCTTTCTTTCTCAGGATGTACCAAACTGTAGATTTTGCCACTCCTAATATTGTAGCA
Source organism: Neoarius graeffei (assembly GCF_027579695.1). Classification (NCBI taxonomy): domain Eukaryota; kingdom Metazoa; phylum Chordata; class Actinopteri; order Siluriformes; family Ariidae; genus Neoarius; species Neoarius graeffei. The sequence goes on from NC_083574.1 coordinate 79,827,847, forward strand.
ATTTCTCGGATGGGTTTTTTCTGTTTTCGCAGTTTAAGGATGGCTTGTTTCACCTGCATGGAGAGCTCCTTTGACCGCATGTTTTCTTCACAGCAAAATCTTCCAAATGCAAGCACCACACCTCAAATCAACTCCAGGCCTTTTATCTGCTTAATTGAGAATGACATAACGAAGGAATTGCCCACACCTGCCCATGAAATAGCCTTTGAGTCAATTGTCCAATTACTTTTGGTCCCTTTAAAAACAGGGTGGTACATGTTAAGGAGCTGAAACTCCTAAACCCTTCATCCAATTTTAATGTGGATACCCTCAAATGAAAGCTGAAAGTCTGGACTTTATGTCCATGTGCATTATATAACTATAACTTGAATATGTTTCAGTAAACAGGTAAAAAAACAAAATTTGTGTCAGTGTCCAAATATATATGGGCCTACCTGTATATATAGAAACTATATACACCCTAGGAATACCGACCTATTTGCCAGAAAGAATCCAAAACTGCAAGGAATTGACCGAGAAGAAGCGATTTTTATTGAACTGCTCATTAAGGCTTAATTAGTCCATAACCTTCATTACTTCACCCAGGACGGAGTCCACCAGGGGGCGAGGTATTGTTTTTGGTTGGGTTTCTTTGTTTTTTTTTTTGTTATATTACGGGAAAACAGCTGGATCAATCTTCATGAAACTTTCAGGATTGATGGGCATTGGTCTCAAATAGAACCTCCGACATTTTGAGGGTCATCCGGTCAAGGTCACCAAAAAGGTCAAAATTGTTTTTGTTATGGTTACTGCCTCATATAGAGGCGCTAGCCACTATGTCATAGTGCTGTAAGAATGTAAGAGCGTAACAGTCGCGCACTGCACATGCGCATACACGTGTTCCAATTAAAATGGCCGGTGAGTGTATACAATTCAGTTCACCATTCGAAATAAGTGGACTAGACTAAAGAACTTGCTTTCAGACATGTTTATGCTTATTACAGAGGGAAAGTGCATTCCACTGAGCTCTAGCGCCGGGCCATTTCCGGGAAATAAGAGTTTGGGTCATGGCGACAGCGTGTGTATGTCAGCCTCGGTTCGGACGTTTTGGTTTCGAAAACTGTAAGAGGTAAGAGTAGAATAATATAAAGTACAGATACTTGATATATTTTACTTCTGTGATTTTTAACTTGTTCATTTTTGGATTACGTTTCATTTTTGTGGCTACTGCCTCATAGAGTAAATATATATGCTATATTTACTGTATGGACATGGGATCAGAAAACTATTTTATTTATAAGCAGTAGCCACATGTACCCATAGGGTACCTATTTTTTTCACGATATCTTCCTTCATATTCATCATAAGTGCTGCCGGGTGAGGTTTGTTTTGCCTGGCAACACTTGTTAATAATTGTAATGAAGCAAATCTGTGTAGAAGTTATATGCACCCTAGGTACCCCTACCTTCATGCCAGAAAGAATCAAAATCCGTGAAGAATTGAGGGAGAAGAAACGATTTGTGTGGAAACTGCTCGTTAGGGCTTAATTACTCCATACCTTCATTATTAATTACAATTATGCAAATTTGTGTGGAAGCTATATGCACCCCAGGCAGACCTCCCTTCCTGCCAAAAAGAATAAAAATCAGTGAAGGATTGAGAGAGAAGAAGCAATTTTCGTGAAATGTGTACGCTGCCGGACGGACAACAGTCAACACATGATGGCATAAACTCATCGCCTGCTGGCCAAATGAGCTAATAACCCTGAGCTCAGAATACTATCTAAAGCTACATTGAAGCAACACAAGTCCAACACCTTAACATGACACAGATCTGATTTTGTCAGGGAAATGGGGACCGAAAATTCTAATCTTTTCAAATCAGACCTCAGTCACTTACACATATGGCACTCAATCAGAGGCATATCTAATATGTGGCCATGTGGCATGAATGAGAACGGTCAGATCGCAATCGCAATCTCACCACACTCTTCTTCCACCATTACTAGCCATCTGTTTTTTTTTCACCTTCTAGACCTGATCATGTGCAGCTGACAACCTCCAGAGCAAATGCAATGCACATTTTGGCTACTAACGCATTCAGTTGTTGCATCTACCATGAAGGACTGTCTCAAAAATAAGACATATTTTTTAAGACAAAAGAGTCATTTCATAATAAAGACAAATATGGGTCACTTTCAGTTGTGACCCATCAAGACAAAGATCCAATCTGAACCAAAAAAAAAAAAAGAAGCAAAACTGTGGATCCTGAGTGCTTCTCCGATCTCAAGTTTGTTCGGAGAGCTCAGGTTTGAATCTCATAGCTGGGAATCAGGGTGCTCTCTGGGTTGGAAGAATGGCATACACTCGCCCTGATCTCGCACAGCGAGCCTAGCCAATAAAGAGTATGTGTGTATGAGGGCAGCCATGGCCTGAAGTTTAGAGAAGTAGCCTTGGGCCCAAAGCGTTGCCGGTTCGATTCCTGGGACCAAGAGGAAAAAATGTGAGTGAATGAACAGCACTTTCCCTTCCCTCTGTATCATAGCTGAAGTGCCCTTGAAGCAAGGCACCTAACCCCCAACTGCTCCCCGGGCATCTGGGTATGTGTGTGTTCACTGCTTCAGATGGGTTAAATGCAGAGGAGGAATTTCACTGTGCTCGAGTGTACATAAGAAGAAAACTTTATTCATCGCATGCACACTGAAATTCATCCTCTGCATTTAACCCATCTGAAGCAGTGAACACACACACACTCAGAGCAGTGGGCAGCCACACCAGAGTGCCCGGGGAGCAGTCAGGGGTTTGGTACCTTGCTCAAGGGCACCTCAGCCCAAGGCTGCCCCACGTCAACCTAACTGCATGTCTTTAGATTGTGGGGGAAACCAGAGCACCCAGAGGAAACCCATGCAGACACGGGGAGAACATGCAAACTCCACACAGAAAAGCCCTCGCCGGCCGCTGGGTTTGAACCCAGAACCTTCTTGCTGCGAGGCGACCGTGCTAACCACTACACTACCGTGCCACCCCCTACACATGACCAAATCTAGAGCTTTCCTCTGCTGCCCTATGATGCAGCATGAGCAGATGTTTGGAAGAAGAAAAAAAAAGACGAGGTTATGAGCAAGTTTTAGCTGTCGCATGAGTCATATGATGGGCTGAGTGGGAATCAGCAGGTGATTAAATAGGAGAGAAAAATGGGGGAAAAGAAATCAGAACTCTGCAGTGACGCTTGCATTGTGAACGCAGCCTATATACAGTCTCATGTTTTCACTGTGTCCCGACATGGGTTTCCTCTGGGTTCTCCGGTTTCCTCCCACCTCCAAAACATACTTGTTTGTAAACTGGTTATGCTAAATCACCCCTTGGTGTGAATGAGCGTGTTACCAGTATGGGCTCCACCATAACCCTGACCTAAATAAATAAATATTTAACCAAATGAATGAGTATTTAAACATGATACAGAATGAATTTCAAACTCTAAAAATGTATTTAAAACTCTCATTTAAGGATTAAGCTAGTGTAACATATCATCTCAACTCATTATCTCTAGCCGCTTTATCCTGTTCTACAGGGTCGCAGGCAAGCTGGAGCCTATCCCAGCTGACTACGGGCGAAAGGCGGGGTACACCCTGGACAAGTCGCCAGGTCATCACAGGGCTGACACATAGACACAGACAACCATTCACACTCACATTCACACCTACGGTCAATTTAGAGTCACCAGTTAACCTAACCTGCATGTCTTTGGACTGTGGGGGAAACCGGAGCACCCGGAGGAAACCCACGCGGACACGGGGAGAACATGCAAACTCCACACAGAAAGGCCCTCGCCGGCCACGGGGCTCGAACCCGGACCTTCTTGCTGTGAGGCGACAGCGCTAACCACTACACCACCGTGCCGCCCCTAGTGTAACGTGTTAAATTAAACACATGCAGGTGTGCAGATGTTTCTATTTCCTCATAAACGTAATCTTTTTTTTAATTGTTTGCAAAAAAAAACAAGCCATGAAAGCATCTAATCACAATCATAGAAATGTATAGCAACAAAATTATACTGTATATGTACACTGAGATCTGTATAGTGTGTGTGTGTGCATGTGTGTGAGAGAGAGAAGAGAGAATACACTTTTTGTATTTAAAGTTTACTCCTAAAAAAAGTGTGTGTGTGTGTGTGTGTGTGTGTGTGTGTGTGTGTGTGTGTGTGTGTGTGTGTGTGTGTGTGTGAACTTTAAGACCAGTAAAATAGCAGCATAAGGCATTTCTCTTGGCCACATTAATGCCCTTAAGTACAGATTTGTTCCCACTAATGCAGTAACACAAGTGTGTGCATGTCTGTGTGTGTCTCTGCTTAAATCGTGTCCTTTTGAATGATGCAAGGCAAAGAATATTTGCGTGTGTGCACACAATACAAGCAACAACTGATTAGCAGAAGTGGGAGTTTGTATGAGTGTCTCCGTGTGTGTGTTGTTGTTTTTTTAACAGACACATACCCGTGTTCAGACAGCTGGCCCGCATCAGATCACTTCCTTCTCCTCCACCAAAGCTCCACTCAGCTTTGGAGTTTTTTTTTTTTTTTAATTAAAAACATTATCATGACCCAAAATATCCTCAATTATAAGCATAATATGAGCTTTCTTGCTGGTACTTGATTCTGTCTTTACGAACAGACATGCAACCTCGCTTGCAAAGGTCATAAAACTCCCGCAGACAATAATAATAAAACAATGCAGATGGAAATATAGACATGTTTAGAGTGCTAACACAGAAACAAACAGGACTGGGAAGAGCAGATCACAACGAGCCAGTAGTCTCCCACAGGACGACGAGTCATTTTACAGGATTCCACAGCCTGAGGCGGCCTGATCGTACACACACGCAGACAGACAGACAGTGGGAACAGAATGAGCACAGACTCGGGAGAGGCAAAGGGTTCTGTGATTAGCCTAGTGTTTAGGAAGTCTCTGGGAAACTAAAGAGAACTACGCTGTGTGTGTGTGTGTGTGTGTAGTTGGCATTGCACCCAGCCTGAAATAAAGCTCCATAAAGCCTCGACCACACCACTGAGGAAGCTTCACTTCACATGAATAATTAAAACACACACACACACACAAACAGACCGACTTCAAACCAACTTTGTTATTCTGTTTTATACATTATATAAGTTTTATGGATTGAGCTTGTGGCTTCCTATCCTCTCTCTTTTGCGTCCGTCTGTGTCTCTGTGTATTTAAATCTCTCATTCTTTCTTCCTTTTCTTCTTTTCCTTCTTTCACTATTGTGCTCCATAAAGGAAGAGATAAAGGGCAGATGGAAACCCACGGTACAGAAGTGGAAAAACAGTCAGCCACGCTGTAATTGAGCAGTAATAGCCCGTGAGAGTAATGTTAGAAGGGAATTAGTCTGATCCATTATGGGTGATAAGACAGAAAAGGTCGATCTGTCTGGGAGTAGAGGGGAGGGGAGGGGAGGGGAGGGGGAGAGAAAAGAAGGAACCAAAGAGGCCAAGTTTACAGATTCAAGAGAAAAAGAAGACGAGAAAAGGAGCGGTATTAGACGGTTAGATGAGGCGAGGAGAGTTGTGAAGAAAAGAAGATATGAGATATGATTGTTCTTATTGTGAAGAAAGCCATTTAAGTTAATATGACCAAAAGTTGAATGTTAAAGGAACTAAATAAAGCAGGACATTCTCGAAAGATGGGAGAGACGAGGTCAGGATGGGAGTAGCAGGTAGAGCTGAGGAAGGAAGAACGTAAAACACTGAGTATTAATCAGTGTTAACTGCTTATGCTCCAACCATGAGTGAGTCCAACTCATGAATTTCAAACCTGGAGTTTTATTACCCAGGAGGCACATTAAAAAAACATAAAATTGTTGGATTCAGTCAGCAGTACAGTCTTGTTTTTAATTTTAATCTTAGTGTAGTCAAATATATTTTGACTAATAACATTACAGTATCATCAGTAAACTGTTTACTATGTTATAAATGTCATTCTTTATGTTATTCAACAGATTTCATCATGAATTTGTACCCTTCATGGATTGAGCTATGGATTGATTTTTCAGCATCACATTTCGCAAACACTTCACTCATTATTGATTGTCATGCACCACTCGGGGAAGCCTAAGAGCTTAAAATAATCTGATTTTAGTAAAGAATTAGAGCAGCATTCAACAAATGCGACAAGACTATGTCGAATCATTTCTACTTCAATGGAAACGCGATTACAGAGATTTTTGCCAAGCACATGTCGATATTTGATTGGATAAAGATGGGTTTGATGTCACTGCCTTCACCTGAGGGTTCTTGTCATCTTTGTAATTTAGAAATGACTGTTGTCATTTTTTTTATCAAAGGAAAAACTCTGGTGCTACTTGTCTTCGTCAAGTTATCACTCTGAAAGAAAGAGCCGTTTCATGTCAGTTCAGGACAATAAGGGGTTTTACTGAAGTGAAAACAAAAACATACTATAACTAATGTTGTACAACCCCGATTCCAAAAAAGTTGGGACAAAGTACAAATTGTAAATAAAAACGGAATGCAATAATGTGGAAGTTTCAAAATTCCATATTTTATTCAGAATAGAACATAGATGACATATCAAATGTTTAAACTGAGAAAATGTATCATTTAAAGAGAAAAATTAGGTGATTTTAAATTTCATGACAACAACACATCTCAAAAAAGTTGGGACAAGGCCATGTTTCCCACTGTGAGACATCCCCTTTTCTCTTTACAACAGTCTGTAAACGTCTGGGGACTGAGGAGACAAGTTGCTCAAGTTTAGGGATACGAATGTTAACCCATTCTTGTCTAATGTAGGATTCTAGTTGCTCAACTGTCTTAGGTCTTTTTTGTCATATCTTCCGTTTTATGATGCGCCAAATGTTTTCTATGGGTGCAAGATCTGGACTGCAGGCTGGCCAGTTCAGTACCCGGACCCTTCTTCTACACAGCCATGATGCTGTAATTGATGCAGTATGTGGTTTAGCATTGTCATGTTGGAAAATGCAAGGTCTTCCCTGAAAGAGACGTCGTCTGAATGGGAGCATATGTTGCTCTAGAACCTGGATATACCTTTCAGTATTGATGGTGTCTTTCCAGATGAGTAAGCTGCCCATGCCACATGCACTAATGCAACCCCATACCATCAGAGATGCAGGCTTCTGAACTGAGCGCTGATAACAACTTGGGTCGTCCTTCTCCTCTTTAGTCCGAATGACACGGCGTCCCTGATTTCCATAAAGAACTTCAAATTTTGATTCGTCTGACCACAGAACAGTTTTCCACTTTGCCACAGTCCATTTTAAATGAGCCTTGGCCCAGAGAAGACGTCTGCGCTTCTGGATCATGTTTAGATACGGCTTCTTCTTTGAACTATAGAGTTTTAGCTGGCAACGGCGGATGGCACGGTGAATTGTGTTCACAGATAATGATCTCTGGAAATATTCCTGAGCCCATTTTGTGATTTCCAATACAGAAGCATGCCTGTATGTGATGCAGTGCAGTCTAAGGGCCCGAAGATCACGGGAACCCAGTATGGTTTTCCGGCCTTGACCTTTACGCACAGAGATTCTTCCAGATTCTCTGAATCTTTTGATGATATTATGCACTGTAGATGATGATATGTTCAAACTCTTTGCAATTTTACACTGTCGAACTCCTTTCTGATATTGCTCCACTATTTGTTGGCGCAGAATTAGGGGGATTGGTGATCCTCTTCCCATCTTTACTTCTGAGAGCCGCTGCCACTCCAAGATGCTCTTTTTATACCCAGTCATGTTAATGACCTATTGCCAATTGACCTAATGAGTTGCAATTTGGTCCTCCAGCTGTTCTTTTTTGTACCTTTAACTTTTCCAGCCTCTTATTGCCCCTGTCCCAACTTCTTTGAGATGTGTTGCTGTCATGAAATTTCAAATGAGCCAATATTTGGCATGAAATTTCAAAATGTCTCACTTTCGACATTTGATATGTTGTCTATGTTCTATTGTGAATACAATATCAGTTTTTGAAATTTCTAAATTATTGCATTCCGTTTTTATTTACAATTTGTACTTTGTCCCAACTTTTTTGGAATCGGGGTTGTATAAAGCACTTTTTGAAGTAAAACCAAATCTGATTGACTAATACCAAATATGTTTACAATGCTCCTTTCTGTATCGGTACTGTGTCAGTATCGAGGCGTACCAAAAATGTATTCACACCCTATCTGAAGAAATAGTGTTGCCGCATCTCTAAACGCAGATAATAATTTTGCATAGTCTGGACACTTCTTTGGTGAGTCCACCTCTCTTATATAATTCCTTCCCTCCATCTAGACTAATCAACGAACGTGAGGTGAAAGAATATAAGATTAAAGACTTTCAATGAGCAATGAGCCAAGCACTGACCACACTGCTCATTCTGCTACAACACAGCACAACACAGTGTTATCAACGCCATCCTAATTTCACACCAACTGAAAGCTGGGTCAAGTGACTTATTAGCAATAACACAGTCGACCATAATGGTGACTTAAATACTTTAATAATTAAAGCCACTGACTTTGAGACAGTCGACACAGTGACTGAAATGTCCACAAGATGCATTCTCATGTCTCTAAGACACTTTTCAGCCATTAAGAAATCACTCAACTCCCTTCAAGTTGTGTGATATGGATTGGCTCTGTATACAGTGGTGCTTGAAAGTATGTGAACCCTTTAGAATTTTCTATATTTCTGCATAAATATGACCTAAAACATCATCAGATTTTCACACAAGTCCTAAAAGTAGATAAAGAGAACCCAGTTAAACAAATGAGACAAAAATATACTTGGTCATTTATTTATTGAGGAAAATGATCCAATATTACATATCTGTGAGTGGCAAAAGTATGTGAACCTTTGCGTTCAGTATCTGATGTGACCCCTGTGTGCAGCAATAACTGCAACTAAATGTTTCCGGTAACTGTTGATCAGTCCTGCACACCGGCCTGGAGGAATTTTAGCCCGTTCCTCCATACAGAACAGCTTCAACTCTGGGATGTTGGTGGGTTTCCTCACATGAACTGCGCACTTCATGTCCTTCCACAAGATTTCAATTGGATTAAGGTCAGGACTTTGACTTGGCCATTCCAAAACATGAACTTTATTCTTCTTTAACCATTCTTTGGTAGAACAACTTGTGTGCTTAGGGTCGTTGTCTTGCTGCATGACCCACCTTCTCTTGAGATTCAGGTCATGGACAGATGTCCTGACATTTTCCTTTAGAATTTGCCGGTATAATTCAGAATTCATTGTTCCATCAATGATGGCAAGCCGTCCTGGCCCAGATGCAGCAAAACAGGCCCAAACCACGATACTACCACCACCATGTTTCACAGATGGGATAAGGTTCTTATGCTGGAATGCAGTGTTTTCCTTTCTCCAAACATAACGTTTCTCATTTAAACCAAAACGTTCTATTTTGGTCTCATCCGTCCATAAAACATTTTTCCAGTAGCCTTCTGGCTTGTCTACATGATCTTTAGCAAACTGCAGACGAGCAGCAATGTTCTTTTTGGAGAGCAGTGGCTTTCTCCTTGCAACCCTGCCATGCACACTATTGTTGTTCAGTGTTCTCCTGATGGTGGACTCATGAACATTAACATTAGCCAATGTGAGAGAGGCCTTCAGTTGCTTAGAAGTTACCCTGGGGTCCTTTGTGATCTCGCCGGCTATTACACACCTTGCTCTTGGAGTGATCTTTGTTGGTCGACCACTCCTGGGGAGGGTAATAATGGTCTTGACTTTCCTCCGTTTATACACAATCTGTCTGACTGTGGATTGGTGGAGTCCAAACTCTTTAGAGATGGTTTTGTAACCTTTTCCAGCCTGATGAGCATCAACAACGCTTTTTCTGAGGTCCTCAGAAATCTCCTTTGTTCTTGCCATGATACACTTCCACAAACATGTGTTGTGAAGATCAGACTTTGATAGATCCCTATTCTTTAAATAAAACAGGGTGCCCACTCACACCTGATTGTCATCCCATTGATTGAAAACAGCTGATTCTAATTTCACCTTCAAATTAACTGCTAATCCTAGAGGTTCACATACTTTTGCCACTCACAGATATGTAATATTGGATCATTTTCCTCAATAAATAAATGACCAAGTATAATATTTTTGTCTCATTTGTTTAACCAGGTTCTCTTAATCTACTTTTAGGACTTGTGTGAAAATCTGATGATGTTTTAGGTCATATTTATGCAGAAATATAGAAAATTCTAAAGGGTTCACAAACTTTCAAGCACCACTGTAATTCATAACATAACTAAGTAATGAGGTTGGACTGACCGGCCAGGCGTATTTGAATGGGATGACGATCCGACCTGCTTCAGGCCCGTGACGATGCATGCCATGGGAGTTCCCGCCCAGGACCGGAGTGCTGCCTGTACCAAACGTACATGTGCCCGTGGGTGCCACACGAGCCTGATACTCCTTCAGACAGACCCTGAAGAAGGTGTCGCACTGGTCACTTTGAGGACATCGCTGTTCCCCGCTGGGCTGGAGGTCACAGCATTGACCACTTTGTAGTGTCCCAAGAGAGTTATACCACTGGCGGATTTGCAGCTCAAACATACCCACTGCATGGACAGCCTGGATGAGAGAGAAAAGAGAAAGGAGAGAGTGATCAAAGAGAATAACTTAACAAGACAAAGACATCACTGCTGTCTGGCTGATATCAGACAGGAACTAAGCCCTCTAATCACGGTTCTACTGTGATCATTCACTTGTAAAAAGTTATTGTGATGTACAGTATATAAAATTATTATACATCCAGGACACTTTTTCGATGGAATAAAAATGTGTTCTATTCCCTTCTAGCGGGTTCCTTTCATTTGGTTTGATAGCATACAATATTGTTAGCATATCGCTTATCCTACATGTCTTACATCACTCTACCCAATAGAGAATGAGCGTTGAATATGGTTTACAATATTGCATGGTTGTCAAGACGACATGACATCACACATCGGAGACATAAAACTTCCACACTAGCAAGCGACAGTGACAATTTGTCAACAAACATGGCCGCCAGGTTTGCTTTGTTAAATACGGAAGATTTTGAGAGAATTTTGAAAGACAAAGACACGTTGAACACCTGAAAGGAATGTGTATGTATAATAATAATAATAATAATAATAATAATAATAATATTGGCTGGCTTTTTTTGTGGTATATCAGATATATTCCATTCAGCTAGCATGATATTGAAGGAGTTGAGGATGAGTTGAAATGGAATATATCTGATATACCACGAAAAAAAGCCAGCCAATATTATTTAAATATCCTACCCTAATACTAGAGGAAATTTTCATGGTACATAATATACATTACACTATTGTAAGGAACCATGCTATAGTAAGCTATACACTCAGCAATTTATTTGGTAATTAGCAACACCGGTATACCTGCTTATTCATGTAATTATCCACCCAGTCAATCAGCTGTGTATTAAATCATGTATCTACAGGTCAAGAGCTTGAATTAATGCTCATATCAAACATCAGAATGGAGAAAAATGTGATCTTGGTGGAACTGACTGTGGCATTATTCTTGACGGCAGATGGGCTGATTGAAGTATTTCAGAAACTGCTGATCTCTTGGGAATTTCATTCTCAACAGAGTTTACACAGAATGATGCAGAAAAAAATCATCCACTGAGCAGCAGTTCTGTGGCCTGAAAGGTCTTATTGAACAGAGAGGTCAGAGGAGAATGGCAGACTGCTTTGAGCTGACAGGAACACTATGGTAACTCAAATAACCACTCTTTACAACCATGCTGAGCAGAAAAGCATCTCACAATGAACAATACACCGAACCTTGAAGTAGATGGGCTAGAAAAACAGAAGACCACATGGGGTTCCACTCCTGTCAGCCAAGAACAGGAGTCTGAGGCTACAGTAGGCACAGGATCGTAGGTGCTAAAGAAGGCAACTGGACTTGCTTGAAATTCTTGAAGACCTCTCATCCGAAAGGCTTCTTCAGTTCTGTCTGACTAGTGGGGAGTTTCAGGTATTTATCCTCTAGTGGACCAAAAGCAACCCTAAGAAGAGTCGTTGAAGTCACATGGGTCATTGGCCCTCTCAGTCATCCTGCAGGTGTTAGCTGAGTCTTGGTGTGGATGTGTATTCAGTTTTCTGGAAAGTGTGCCAAGGACTACATTGTAGGTGGCTGATAAGTGGTGTCACACCAATGGCCCTTTTCCACTACCCTTTTTCAGCTCACTTCAGCTCACTTCAGCCCGACACGGCTCGTGTTTCGACTACCTCAGAACAGCACGACTCAGCTCGCTTCAGCCCTGCTCAGCACCCAAAACTCGCACGGTTTTGGAGTAGGGCTGAAGCGAGCCAAACCAAGCCGAGTGGGGCTAGGGGCGTGAGGAGACACTCCCCTGTGCACTGATTGGTGAGGAGGAGTGTCCTCACATGCCCACACACGCCCCGCGAGCACGCTGGGATCTGTAAACACTGTAAACCCGGAAGAAGAAGAATTACGAATTACAAGAATTTCTGAAGCCTTATGTGCCTCGCCTCATCTATATGCTCTTGCCAGTATCTGTTGGCATTGTCGGTGACAACAAGCCACAGCACTAAGACCAGCAACACTAACGACTCCATGTCCTCCATGTTTATTGTTTACTATCCAGGTCGTGAGACTACCGCTTAAAAGGTCACTGATGTCACTGTTTGCGCCACCTAACGACATCACGTGACGTCCACCCACTTTCGCTAACTCCACCCAATGTGTCCACCCACTTCCAGCCAGCACGGTTCAGCGCGGTTGTAGTCGAAATGTAACCCCAACAGCTCCACTCAGCTCGACTCAGCCCAACTCAGCACGGCACGGCTCAGCCCAACTCAGCCGCGTTGGTAGTGGAAAAGCGGCACAAGACTCAGCTGACTTCAATGACTCACATGATGACAGAGAGAGCCAACGACCCACAGATCACCTTAACGACCCTCTCGGCTGCTAACACCGTTCACACCCGGCCTCCAGTGACCCTAACACCTGCAGGATGACTGAGAGGGTCAACGACCCATGTGATTTCAGTGAGTCTCCTTAAGCCTCGGTCACTTTTGGTCCACTAGAGGATAAATACCTGGAACTCCCCACTAGTCAGACAGAACTGAAGAAGCCTTTTCGTCTTCAAGGATTTCAAGCAAGTCCAGTTGCCTTCTTTATCTCCTACGGTTTATGATGACCTGGATGACTGAGAACCTTCACAGACATAGGCACAGGATCACCAAAACTGGAGAGTTAAACATATTGTGTGACCTTCACTTTTTTGTTCATATTTTTTGAAATGTTTATTCTTTGATTCAAATGTACAGTTGTTTTAAATTTAATTTAAGTGCATTGGTGCATCCCTATTACAGGGTTCTCCAGAAAATCTGAAGTAGCCAGCTAAAAAAAAAGTAGTAGACGGATCTGGAATTTGTGGCGGTGAAGCCAAAGGTGCACTAATGCTAGGGGGGTCTGGGGGCATGCTCCACCAGAAAATTTTGAAATTTATACGCCTTCTGGTGCATTCTCAGCTAATAAATTACTAACCATTTCCCTGTAAAATACTTGCAAAATCTGTATAAAATTTCCCTCCAGATGTGTGTGTGTGTGTGTGCTTGGCTTTCTCAGTTAGCCTCTGTAGTATGCTGCCTGGCTCTGTAACATAACTACATACGCTACGGCGTGGTCATGTGGTCCAGCTCAGCCAATCAGAGCGCGAGAATCGATCAACAAATATGGCATCGCTTCCGGTCATGCTAGACCCAAATCGAAGACAATTTCGTGGTGGAATAATTGGATTTGCGACAAATTATGGGCAGTGGAGATGATATAAATCGCTTGAACATTGAAAGGCATTTTTATTTATTTATTTTTTTCTGGGATCGAGTAGCCAACTCAGACCATCTGTATAGGTGGAGAAAACCGTTTGTGGACATCTCTGCTATTATAAAAATAGCCTTACTCCAGAAGCCATCTTGGCTCTCTTTCTTCACATAGATGAATAAATTTATGGTCAACATTATAGACAAGAAGACTTGATTTTAACTACAACGTATTGCCATAAATGTGCATTTGTAGATTTATATTTTATGTTTTATACAATATACAGTATGACCTCATACACTTATACAAAACAAATGGAATGGATCACTTCACTAATCAAAATTAAACAGCTCAAATGTCCTTGATAAACTAACCCATACTCCATCCAGACTGCTCAAGGTCCCGAACACACGTCCTTTGTTTTAAAGGTAGATAAAGAAGTGGACTGAGACCCAGTGGAGATAAAAAAAAAAAATACTCTTGAGTCCTCTCTTACTACACAGTGTTGGAAAAATCGACTCAAATGGACAGGCTCGAGCCTCCTCCTGCCTGTCAGCCCAGTCTCTATCTGTACAATCATCTTACCTTATCCATCTCAATCGTTTCCCCCCTCTGGTTATTCTACCCCCTCAAACAACTGGTCTCTTTTGCCTCTCTTCTTTCTCTGTATCCTCCCTTGTGGCAGCTATTTCCTAGCCTTCTATGCCATGCTCTTTTTCTTTTATTCTTTCTTGGTATCAATACCACTCCTTTCTTTTCTTTCCACTCCTCCCCAGGGATTGCAGACATTGGGAACATGGCTCCTGTCTTTCTTTCACTCTTGTGTTTTTTTTTTTGCTCTCTCTCTCTCTCCATTGCTCCTTTCTTCTCTCTTTTGCTCGAGCTGGGAACTAGATGCAGCTCTATTCTTTGTGCAATAAGTTCTTTTTTCCTTTTCATCTCTCATTTTCTGAGATGGGGAGGTGAAGACACACACACACACACACACACACACACACACACACACACACACACACACACACACACACACACACACACACACACACTTTCAACTAATAAGCTCCACAGAGAGGCAGAGGGTCAGATCAGGTGCCACTTAGATGATATTGCCCTTAAGACTCGATAGTGGAAGAACTGGCACGTACATGGTCCAGGAAAACAGTACGATAATGATACATGCAATATACAATTACAGTGAAATGCATAGCGTCCTATTAAGGCAGAAGTCAGTAACCTCTCAGAGGCAGAAAGTAGACTTGAATGATAATGCAGTTTAAATAAATTAATAAATAAATAAATAATCTGTGAAATTATTATGATTAACAAGAATCACGTTATGGAAAGTAAATTACAGCGTATCATGTCTGAATGTTCTGGGTGCTCACACTACAGCCTGTGTGACGGAGTACCAGCCTAATCAAGCTTCTAATGTTAGTTAATCATTCGTAAGTATACCTTTGTTAATTCACCCGTTCATGGAATCCTGTGTTATGGAAAGACGTCTGTAACATTTTGACTAGCTTATTGTGCACTAATGGCACAGTTTACAGGATTAGAAATACCAACACATTTTAATTAAAACGCTTTAAAGTTGGATACATTTTACATTTCCACAATTATTTGTAAGGAAGACGGGCGTGTTTTGTCTGGCTTGAGCTAATTATGTGGTGGATTAATAACTTGACTAAAGCTAAAATCATGCTTGAAAAGAGCACACACTTATAAATATTCACTTTCAACTTTTAGCTCCCCCCCCCACTTGTATACCACTACTTTGGTGCTTCACACGCATCCGTATATACAGGGTGTTTCAAAAAAAAAATTGATATTATTTAAGAGGTAAATATCCCAGAAACTACATAGCCAAGGCAAATGAAACTGAACAGGCTTAATGTTGAGCAATATAAGATTTATTCCTCAAAATTTGAATGAGAAATTCACAGGTATGTGGATTCCATGAACGATTTCACAAATTTTCAATATTCGTATCGCCTGCGACTCAGCACTCGATGCACAAAATGCCTTTTCTTTTCCAGTGAATGGCATTTCTATATCTAAAAAGATAAAAACAAAAAACCTTAAGCATAAAATTTTGACCTGTTTCCGCACGTGCTGTTAAAATGTGAGGTCAGTTGAACGAGAATTGGCAAAGTTATTAGATTGTGAAATGAAATAAAATTTTTTGAAACACCCTGTAGTTAATGTGTTGGTGATATCCTGTTTATAGAATTAAATTAATTTTCTCAATAGTATTTAATTGTATTTTTATTGTATTGTAATTATTGTGAATCAACCAGAGATGAGAATGATTATACAACGGAGCAGGTTAGACACAACGGATAAAACACTATTAGGTTGGTGTGTACTGATCAATAATTTGGATCAAACCATTGATTTAAAAGGCAATGATTGAAATGAATTGATGCAACATACATAAACTGATTATTACCAAAAAAGGACAAAGAACTAGTGCGTAAAAAACTCTTTAAAAAAATAATTTTTATACTTTTTACCTCCGCCAAGGAGGTTATGTTTTCGGTAGCGTTGGTTTGTTTGTTTGTTTGTTTGTTTGTTTGTTTGTTTGTTTGTCTGTTAGCAACATTACGGAAAAAGTTATGAACGGATTGCTCTGAAATTTTTTCCAGAGGTGTGACTGGGCACAAGTAACAATCCATTAAATTTTGGCGGTGATCCGGATCACCTTCTGGATCCTGGATTTTTTTAAAGGATTCTTGGCGGAGGTCTGCGCTCTCCGAGTGCTTTTCTAGTTTATACATAATTGAATAGGTTAACAAGGTGAGTTTCACATCTACACCATCATCATCATCGAGTCAATCGGTCACTAAATTGAATCCTATTATATTCTAACAGATTCAGTGATATCGTCAATTATTCTATCCACATTCACTGGATATGAGCAATCGCGCGCTCTGTTTGGCTACCCGACTACTAGGATATCAGCTCATATACCGTGAGTAGAGAAAAACAAAATGGCGGAGCGTGTTGCTGAACCAACTGATGATGAAATGAAAACTACTCGAAAACAAAACCCCAAAAAATACAAAAAAAAAGCGCAACAAAATATGGAATAAAAGTATATGATGGTAAGAATGTATCTTTTTCTATTTTCCAAGAATTATTATTGCTTTTCTCACACACTGCTACTGTCATTTCGCCGTCTGTTTACATTCTAAGCGGAAATGATTTTGTCAGTTGTGTTATATAAAGTTTTTATTGATCGAATTTGCAAAAAATAAAAATAAAAATGCTCTGTTTCTCAAAATCCGGTTGGCTATCAGGTCATGTATGACTCGATCTCATGGAAGAACTGTTAAATATAAAATAGTTTTCTTATGAATAGAAATACTAACATATTGCGTGGAAGCCTGATGTTTAGACCCTTACATTTAGGCTGATTTCCCTTTTTTTTCCAGAAATATGAATGACGTCAAGCGTTTTGTTTTTTTTTAACCTCTCAACGAATCAGGTTGCAAGTTGCTAGGAAGCCAGAACAAACAACAAAGTCCTGGTAAAAAACATGATGTTTCTTAGTGAGTAAATGTAATCATATTTATAGCAACACACAGAAGAAAATTAATCCCCAAATCTCTAACATTACAATATAAGTAAAATGTAAACAGCTTGGCTATTTCGGGACATTCATGGGTACACAATGTCATGTCCCAATGTGACATCCCAGAAACAGTCAGGTCACACAAGCAGCTTCTCTTCTCTTGGTTTTCTGCCTTTAAAGCTACAGCGAAGGCAAACAACTCCTCATCCCCAGAGTTCAACTAATCCTTATGTAATAGATAGACTGGGAAGGGCATCGTTACAGTGAGAGTATACATACCATGTGAACACTAAAATCACTCTGGTTAGTGTAAAGTGTGACAGAAACTTTAGATATTGTAAGCTGTGCCCTGACAAAATATAGGCATGTAAAAAAAAGTGTTGTGGCTTTACATGCAAGAAAAAAAAACCCAGCTGCTAATTTGACATATATTAACCCAGGTGGCGGCACGGTGGTGTAGTGGTTAGCGCTGTCGCCTCACAGCAAGAAGGTCCGGGTTCGAGCCCCGTGGCTGGCGAGGGCCTTTCTGTGCGGAGTTTGCATGGTGTCCGCGTGGGTTTCCTCCGGGTGCTCCGGTTTCCCCCACAGTCCAAAGACATGCAGGTTAGGTTAACTGGTGACTCTAAGGTGGTGTTTACATTAGACTGTATCGTTTTCGTTGCAGATGCACTGTCCGTGCACATTAAAATGCCGGAAAACGACTCCACAGGCGGAACAGTTTGAATCCGCCAGGGCCCACGTATTCAACCCAGTACGTATCTGATCTGGTGCTGTGTAAACATTGAGGAACGAGGATACGCAGTGCTGAGCTCTAGCTGACGTCGTCATTGGACAACGTCACTGTGACATCCACCTTCCTGATTCGCTGGCATTAGTCATGCCACGTTGGTCATGTGAATGAGCAATACAGGAAGTGTGTTGAAGAAGTCATTAAGTGAATGAGCAATACAGGAAGTGTGTTGGTTACCGTAGCACTAAATAGTCTTGTTGTAATCGCAAAAAACGGCCGTTCTGCGAGGTGAAGAGTGTACCGAACACTGTTAGATCCTTCTAGCATAAACATGAAGGCCATACACGGTGTAAAAAAGGCGTCATTGTAGTACCAGTACCGCCGATAACAGACTGGCATACTTCATTTTTTACAACGACATCCTTCCACTTGCAAGTGGTGAGTGACTTGCGCATGCCCGATATGCACTGGGATCATGTGACGTACTGTCTAATTAGTCATGTGATTAGCGTATCCGTGTATTGGCGCTGCTGTGTGCACGGGGAACGGTTTTGTTGCGGGCACAGAAATTGTGTGTGTACACGAATCGTTTTAAAAACGTTAATCTGATGATCCGCTGATTCGAAATAATGTAAACAGGGCCTAAATTGACCGTAGGTGTGAATGTGAGTGTGAATGGTTGTCTGTGTCTATGTGTCAGCCCTGTGATGACCTGGCGACTTGTCCAGGGTGTACCCCGCCTTTCACCCGTAGTCAGCTGGGATAGGCTCCAGCTTGCCTGCGACCCTGTAGAACAGGATAAAGCGGCTAGAGATAATGAGATGAGATGAGATTAACCCAGGTTTAAATGATCGCAATATTAACATTTATCATAACAATGTTAGCTAGAAAGGCACTCGCTAGAGTGTACACCTCCGTCAAGCCAGATATTATCAACATCAAAATCAAATCACTTGACACTACGACAATACTAAAGCTGTACATCAAAATTCATCAAAAACTGTTCACTACTTTTTGAGTTATGTTTGGAACAGGCCAAAAAAAAATCAATCCTGGATTTGCATACATAACTGGATTTGTATCAAAATCTAATCTATTGTTTCTTGTCTCATGGCTCACCTTTTGTCAGAATTTCATCAAAATCCGTTCACTATTTTTTGAGTTACGTTGGGAACAGGCAAACAAACAAATGAAAAGTCGTGCAGAGGACAATACCTGCGAAAATCACAAAGAAACGGAAGTTATGGCCGATTAGGTGTTTTTACAAGATTTGACCTTGGTGACCTTGACCCACCAAATACTAATGATGTCTTTTGCCGCTTTTCCACTACAAACGCGGCTGAGCCGTGCGGTGCTGAGTTGGGCTGAGTCGAGCTGAGCGGGGCTGTTGGAGTTGCATTTCGACTACAACCGCGCTGAACCGTGCTGGCTGGAAGTGGGTGGACACATTGGGTGGAGTTAGCGAAAGTGGGTGGACGTCAGGTGATGTCGTTAAGCAGCGCAAACAGTGACATCAGTGACCTTTTAAGCGGTAGTCTCACGACCCGAATAGTAAACAATAAATATGAAGTCGTTAGTGTTGCTGGTCTTGGTTCTGTGGCTTGTTGTCACCGACAACGCCAACAGATACTGGCAAGAGCGTATAGATGAGGCGAGGCGCATAAGGCTTCAGAAATTCTCGTAATTCGTAATTCTTCTCCTTCCGGGTTTGCGGTGTTTACAGATCCCAGCGCGCTCGCGGGGCGTGTGTGGGCATGTGAGGACACTCCTCCTCACCAATCAGTGCACAGGGGAGTGTCTGCTCACGCCCCCAGCCTCACTCGGCTCGCTTTGGCTCGCTTCAGCCCCACTCCAAAACGGTGCGAGTTTTGGGTGCTAAGCAGGGCTGAAGCGAGCTGAGTCATGCTGTTTTTTGGTAGTCGAAACGCGAGCTGTGTCGGGCTGAAGTGAGCTGAAAAAGGGTAGTGGAAAAGGGCCATTTGAGTGACCCTAGTGAGTTGTCCTGTGCATTTTGGTGAAGATTGGTCAAGAAATGACGACGCTAGAGCACAAACAAACGGACAAATGGACAGCTCAACATACTTGCAAATATTTTGCAAGTAACAAAAATCTCCGATTTTTGCAAGTAATAAACAGAGGCGAAAACCTAACCAACTCCAACAAAGTTTGGGGAGGCAATAAGTAAATCATGATTTACTTGATGCCTAGACAAGTCGTACCTACAGTATTTATTTGGACAGAGATGATAGCTAATAGAAAAAATTACCTTAAGCCCAGTGCAAATGTTATGCATACAGGAGACTCAAACAAATTGCATAAAGAAAAGACATGAATGAAACATGAATATGTACTACTATGCTCTTAAAAAGAGCTTCTTTGGATAATTAACAAGCTTCCAACTCCAAGAAAACTGTCATGTTGCTGGCTTCTACATAGAATCACGCCCCCAGAGAGACAAAATGAAGAATGCTTTAGTGTATTATACGAGTATATACTGTTTTTTTTACTAAAAATAAACTATATGGCCAAAGTTTTGTGGACACCTGACCATCACACTGGCCTAGTGGTTAGCGTGTCCACATATCAATCTGGAGATTGTGAGTTCTACTTATGGTCGGGTCATACCAAAGACCATCATAAAAATGGTACCTTCTGTCATCTGGCAAGGCAAACTGCAATAGAGATGTGAGTGGGGAGTCAAACTCTCGCAGTTACCAGAGAACTAGCTCACCACTGTAACCCTCGCTGTATAGGCGAGAAGCTAAGGGCTATGGGAGTGGAGATTGGTGCCACCCAATGCGCCTTAAGGGCCTGGTTAGTACTGGGATGGGACACTCCTGAGAAGACCAGGTCCTGGCACATAAAGGACTTTGACTTTTAACCATCACACTGATATTATGGTCTTCCCCAAAACTGTTGTGACACACAATGTATAGAATGTCTTTGAAGCATTAATGCATTACATCCAGCCATCCATTATCTGTAGCCGCTTATCCTGTTCTACAGTGTCGCAGGCAAGCTGGAGCCTATCCCAGCTGACTACGGGTGAGAGGCGGGATACACCCTGGACAAGTCGCCAGGTTATCACAGGGCTGACACATAGAGACACACAACCATTCACACTCACATTCACACCTACGGTCAATTTAGAGCCACCAATTAGCCTAACCTGCATGTCTTTGGACTGTGGGGGAAACCGGAGCACCTGGAGGAAACCCACGCAGACATGGGGAGAACACTCCAATGCATTACAATGCTGTCGTATTACAATTTCCCTTCACTGGAACTAAGAGGATCAAACCTATTCCAGCATGACAATGACTCTGTGCACAAAGCAAGCTCCATAAAGACAATGATTTGCCAAGTTTGAAGAAATCAAGTGGCCCAAGCCATGACCTCAACCCCAATGAACAACTCTGGGATGAATTGGAACGCAGACTGTGAGCCAGGCCTTCTTATTTGACCTCATTAACACTCTTGTTGCTGAATGAACACAGCCACGAAGTCTATTGGAAAGCCGTCCAAAGATTAGTCCATGTACTTTTGGACAAAAAGTGGATATCAAACATATAAGCAATGCCCTAAAAGACCTGCTGGTGTCCTTAGCAATAACTGACACACACAAGGACAAGTCCACAAGTGAAAATGTAGGTGCATAGACACTCTCTCTCTCTGTCTCTTAAGGAATTTGGGGTATTGTGGGACAGTAAGACATGGTGGTGCCTCGTCTCTCTTTGTGACTCCCATCTCAGTGGAGGTGCTGAATGCTCGTACTGTCTTCCCATTGTTCCAGTGCGGCATATTGTCCCATTCCTACTCCTAAAATCTGAACACATCAAACACTGGGCATAGATAAACCACTGGCCATCACTCTACATCCTCTTTCTTCCTCTTCTGCCATCCTCCGCCAGGTTCATTCCGTACATACCCGTGTTTCAGCACTTTCACTCCCTCTCTGTCTCATGGAACTGCATCACACGGAACCTTAAACATGGCAGACGGAACACTCCTGTCTAGCCTGAGACACCGGCCAAAATGACCAATTACTATGCACTTTCTAATATTTTACTTCAGATTTTAAATCCTGTCCCAAATGAATTAACTTTGTTTCCCAGTTCACTGTTCAATAATTAGCAGGTTATTCCACAAAATTGAGTCGTACAGTGCATGACCTGATAGCCGAGTTGGCTATAAGCCATGTACGACGAGATTGAGTGGAATAACTGTTTTATTCTATCCACAGTCACTGGATTTTGAGAAACAGGTCATATTTATTTATTTTTATTTTTTGCAAATTCGATAAATAAAATCTTTATCCAAAACGTCTGACAAAATCATTTCCGCTTAGAATTTAAACAAACAGGCGAAATGACAGTAGCAAGTTGTAAAAAATGCTATAATAATAATTATTGAAAAATAAAAAAGATACATTCTTACCATCAAATACTTTCATTCCATATTTTGTTGCTTGTTTGTATTTTTTTAGGGTTTTGCTCTCGAGTAGAATTTTTATTTCGTCCTAGGTTAGTTCAGCAACACGCTCTGCCATTTTCTCTACTCATGGTATATGAGATAATATCCTAGTAGTAGTCGACTAGCCAATCAGAGCGTGCAATTGCTCTTAGCCATTGAATGCAGATAGAATAATTAGCATTAACCCAACTGCCCAGCTTTGAATAGAGAAAGTTCTAGAAATATTGATTATCTCTATATTTAATTTGTTTAATTTGCCTAAAAGTAAGAAGCATATCCAAATGTATAAGCCATCGTCCAATTCTTAATGGAGGACCGATTTCCAAAGCTCAACAGAAGAGAAGTGTTGCTCGACAATCCATTAAAATTGGACACAACACAAGAGCAACTGAAAATCTAACATCTGGACTCCATACCCTCAAACAGAGAGTATAAACGCTCAAAGGTATGTTTTACACTATTATTTACCTGGAAAATGGAATGTAGCTTACCTTTAAACCTAATTTTATATAATTAGACCTTAAGGCAAGACACGACAGGTGAGTAAGATAATAATAATAAAAAAACCACCCTATAGATATTAAATCATTATTGTTAGTTGATATGCTGATCTACTAACTAGTATTTCTTTTACTGGAACACTTCCAAGAAATGTTTTATTGAGACTGTTTTTAAATCTCAAACCTGTTGGAAAGTTATTTCTTTATCTTTTCATCAAGAAAATATGAAGGACCGTTATACAATGAAACATTTCATCTCATCTCATCATCTCTAGCCGCTTTATCCTGTTCTACAGGGTCGCAGGCAAGCTGGAGCCTATCCCAGCTGACTACGGGCGAAAGGCGGGGTACACCCTGGACAAGTCGCCAGGTCATCACAGGGCTGACACATAGACACAGACAACCATTCACACTCACATTCACACCTACGGTCAATTTAGAGTCACCAGTTAACCTAACCTGCATGTCTTTGGACTGTGGGGGAAACCGGAGCACCCGGAGGAAACCCACGCGGACACGGGGAGAACATGCAAACTCCACACAGAAAGGCCCTCGCCGGCTACGGGGCTCGAACCCGGACCTTCTTGCTGTGAGGCGACAGCGCTAACCACTACACCACCGTGCCGCCCAATGAAATATTTGATGCAGTTAAAATCTAATGTAAATCCAACAATGATAAATAAATTCCTGGGTAAAACCTTTTTAATCACAGACAGGAATGAACATGTCAGATTTTATGAATGCAGGTCACTGAGAAACAGATTTTGGCCACATGTAGTGTGAGTTAAAGGAGAACTGAAGGCAAATTTTTTATGATCAAAATTCTATTTATCTCATTTTATTAAATATAGGAACGCATTTTTGATCGCTATTTTGTCGCTGCTATAGCAAGTTATAAGTGTTTGAAATATGCTATGTAATATATCAGTCCGTATGTCAAAGCGATGGCCGTAAACGAGATTCGTTGAGACCTGTGCGAGACATCGTAGGACGGAAGTAAAACGTACAGAGGAAATCAAAGTGACCGACATCTGCCAACGTTGTCAAAAGACGCGCGCGCACTCTTTCGAACGCTGATGTAATCAAGCCGGAAGTTTTGTTTGTTTTCATAGCAATCAGGAAAGTTTGAAAAAAGTCGGCAGTAATCGTCATTTAAACTCGTTTTTGTGCAATATTTCGTTTGGAAAACAGTTTTCAAAATGGCGGCACTGACACCTGGCTGACGCTTCACGTTTTGAAGTCTCACACAAGTCTCGTGAAGATCGCGCGGATAAGCGACGCCTGCCGTGGACCAAACGAACTAAATTCAACATGGCTAAAAACCGAATAGGCCGATAAGTATAATATTTAATTGCAATTAGTTGTCAATATGAGTCACGATATAAGGTTACTAAAATCGAAAACGTAATTGAGTAACACGTTAATTAAGAAATAAAGCAAGTTTAAACATGACTTCAGTTCCCCTTTAATGTATTTCCACTCTAGTTAGTATCATGTTTTGTTAGTATCACTCTAGTTAGTATACTGGTTAGCATCACGGAACACTTTTATTCTGTAATTGTAAAACGACCTTGGGTATGAGAAAGGCACTATATAAGTTCAAATTATTATTATTATTATTATTATTATTATTATTATTGTTGTGGGCGGCACGGTGGTGTAGTGGTTAGCGCTGTCGCCTCACAGCAAGAAGGTCTGGGTTCGAGCCCCGTGGCCGGCGAGGGCCTTTCTGTGCGGAGTTTGCATGTTCTCCCCGTGTCCGTGTGAGTTTCCTCCGGGTGCTCCGGTTTCCCCCACAGTCCAAAGACATGCAGGTTAGGTTAATTGGTGACTCTAAATTGACCGTAGGTGTGAATGTGAGTGTGAATGGTTGTCTGTGTCTATGTGTCAGCCCTGTGATGACCTGGCAACTTGTCCAGGGTGTACCCCGCCTTTCGCCCGTAGTCAGCTGGGATAGGCTCCAGCTTGCCTGCGACCCTGTAGAAGGATAAAGCGGCTAGAGATAATGAGATGAGATGAGATTATTGTTGTTGTTGTTGTTGTTTATAACATTTATTATAGTATAAGGTTTGCTATAACATTGTTATAGAGTTTTATTTTACAGCTTCTACATTATCGAGTCAGTACAAAAAACATTTAGATTTCCAAATATTAGTTTTCCAGCACAAAATTAAACGTTACAGAAAAAAATGTTTGTATGTCAGTAAAGAAAGCCGCATATTATATGAGTCCACATTTCAGACAAAACACATAATGAAGGCTACTGGGTTTTGGTGCAAAATTAAGTGTGACAGTCAAAGTGTCCAGAAGAACTGTGGCTGGTTCTGTAAGATGCTCAATAAAGCCGACAGCTCATTTCCTTATCAAACTGCACTCAGTGCACCTGAGACTGCTATTTTGTTTTTTTTAAAGCAAAGGGTCGTCTCACACCAAATATTGACTTTATTTTTTTTTTCATTTATTACTGTTTACTGGACTTTATAGTGTTATTTTAAAACGTAAAAACAGTGAGTCGTGAGTAGCTTCTCATTTCTTAAACAAACATATCAGAAGATGTATCCTGTGGTTGTGGAAAGGATGTTACTGTGTTTCTAAAGGCTCAAATTCTTGGCCTGCGCCAAGCAAAGAAAACAACTAAGGAGATTGATGAAATGACCGGAATTGGGTTAAGAACTGTCCAATGCATTATTAAAACCTGGAAGGATAGTGGTGAACTGTCAACTTTGCGGAGGAAATGTGGTTGGAAAAAACCTAGACTGACCATTATCGGAGATCACTTAAATGCTTTGTGAAGCTGAATCGTTAAAATTCAACAGTAGATCTCACAGCTATTTTCATCGTGAAAGTAAGAGCATTTCCACACAGACAATGTGACGAGAACTCGAAGGATTGGCACTAAACATCTGTGTGGACATAAGGAAACCACTTGTTAGTGAAACTAATCAGGAGAAAAGGCTTTGATTTGCTAGGAAGCATAAAGATTGGACTCTGAAGCAGTGTTGCAGTCGAGTCACGAAACCTCGAGTCCAAGTCCAGTCTCAAGTCCCCAGTGTTCAAGTCTGAGTCAAGTCCAACTCAATAAAGAAAATTTCAAGTCAAGTCCACTATTGATCTGAGTCGAGTCCATTTGACGGTGGCTGTTTCAGCACCATTAACATTAGTTTGTCCCTGAACGTGACGTATGAACAGGTGAATATGCATTCTCTTTATCAGGAAGTGCAAAGTATTCTGTCAGAGATGGTTGGGAGACGGATGTACACTACCGTTCAAAAGTTTGGGGTCACTTTGAAATGTCCTTATTTTTGAAAGAAAAGCACTGTTCTTTTCAGTGAAGATCACTTTAAACTAATCAGAAATACACTCATGTACAATCATGTTAGCACAGCTGAAAACAGTTTCGCTCGTTAGAGAAGCTATAAAACTGACCTTCCTTTGAGCAGATTGAGGCCCTGTCCACAGGGCAACGGATTCAGGTGAATCCGATACAATTGTTTATTGTTTCGGCCTGGCGTCCACACGGCACCGGCGTTTTGGGTGCCCCAAAACGCAATCTTTTGAGAACGGGTTCCAGATTGGAAAGATCTGGCAACAGCGCCGTTGCGAAGTCGTCTGGATGAGTAGAACGGATTTGTTTACGATGACGTCACAACCACATGACTGTGAGTGCTTCACGCCGGGTAGAAGTGTAACGAACTCGATGCGAGTTGTCAACAAATCCTATAACTTGGTTCATGAAACGCGCTTACAAAATATTTTCACTGTGAATATTTATTGTGTAATGGTGCAAAGTGAGAGAGAGAGAGAGAGACTCTGCCCTTACGCAGAGTCAATCCCGCCAGCAAAAATAGGGAAAAAAAGGAGCGATCTCACCTCTTCAGATGTTGGTTTAAGTCCTACAATACATTCCTCAAAAAGGGCGTAGAAGAACAAATTAATCCATCAACGTGTAGCATTCAATTTATTCCGGACCATTAAAGACGCTGCTTTCCGCGTAGAATCATACGTCATCCTCGCCGCCATATTGGATGGGTCAAAGCGGAGAATAAAGATGCCTCATTGATGTGCTGCGTTTAACTGTACCAACAGGTTTGCCGTCCAAACGAGATCACATGGGATTACCTTTCATAGGTGAGACTGGAAAAATACTTTTCATTGTATTTGGTCATTATAATGTAATTTTACGAACAGATTTTTCTGACTTTGTGGCTAATATGAAGTCTCGCGCATAATAGTTTATGCACATGCGTCCTTACTTCTTCTATTGTTCTGGTGTCTCCGAAGGGACGGTCTTACAGCACCCCTAGAGGTGTGGCATGTGTATTGCATCGTTTTCAGCAAGCGTTGCGTTGCCATATGGACCTGATATTTTACTGATCGTTGCCCATGTGGACGCGATATTTTTTTAAATAACATCTCGTTGCCGTTGTCGTGTGGATGTAGCCTGAGTTTCTGGAGCATCACATTTGTGGGGTCGATTAAATGCTCAAAATGGCCAGAAAAATGTCTTGACTATATTTTCTATTCATTTTACAACTTATGGTGGTAAATAAAAGTGTGACTTTTCATGGAAAACACAAAATTGTCTGGGTGACCCCAAACTTTTGAACGGTAGTGTAAATGCAGAAGGTGTGTTTATTAATACAAGTGAAGACAGGTAAACAATCCAGAACGGCAGGCAAGATCGTAAAACAGTGAAAGAGGCAATAAGTCAAGTGAGGCACAAACAGGCTATCGTAGACTCGGCAGAATCAAAGACGAGAAACAGGAAATCAGGGATCAGGAAACCAAGCAAGGAAATAAGGCTTGGTAATGTGTCAGCAACGCAATTCAATATTTCGCAAAGTAAGTGCGTTTTCACAGTTTTTATATCAGCATGCTGATTGCACCTTAATCCTGTGCAGGTCCAAGTCGTTTACGGCGCATGTGAGAGAGTCCGTTTGGCATGCACGCTGTCCGGAGAGTGCCCGAGAGTCTATCTGATGCATGTGCCAAGGTGTGCAGGTCTGACACTCGTGCACGAAATTAGTACAAAAATTAATGTAAATATAAATATCTTATGCCAAATTATTATAGCATGTTCGAAAAAATAAAGAAAAAATCAGAATCCTCGTCTCCAATTTACGAGTCCAAATCCAAGTCCGAGTCATCAGTGCTCAAGTCCAAGTCAAGTCACGAGTCCTTAAGATTATGGCACGAATTGGACTCGAGTCCAAGTCCTGGACTTGAGTACTACAAGCCTGCTCTGGAGCAATAGAAAAAGGTTATATGGTCTGATGAGTCCCGATTGACCCTATTCCTGAGCAATGGGTGTGTCAGGATAAGAAGGGAAGCACTTGAAGCAATGCATCCATCATACATAGTGGCCACTGTACAAGCCTCTGGAGGCAGTGTGATGATCTGGGGTTGATTCAGTTGGTCAGGTCGAGGCTCAGCAACACATTATGGGGCAATAAAATGAAGTCAGCTGATGATCTGAATGTACTGAATGACCAGGTTTTCTCTCCTGATGGTACATGCATAAAATTAGGGCTCAAATTGTGAAAATGTGCTTTAGGAAGCATGAGGAATCATTTTCATACATGAATCGACCATTACAGAGTTCCTTAACCCCATTGAAAGCCTTTGGAATGCTGGAGAAGATGTTAGAGTGGTTTGATGCTCCCATCGTCAATACGGTGGGATCTTGGCAAAGAATTAATGCAACTCAGGATGGAAACAAATGTTGTGAGGTTGTCGAAACACTAGCACAGTGAATGTGCACCATAATCAAAGCTAAAGGCAGTCTGGTGAAATATTAGTGTGTGAGACGAATGGGTGGAGCAGAGCTTAAAGACTTTGTTTAGATAATGCAATAATCGCTGGTGCACAAAAACAGTTTAATAAACATTTTTCTGTTGTGTTTTGCTACAGTTTAAGCAAAGACATGTTACACGTGCAATTTATCCAAAAACTGAAAAATGTTTGACATGACCAAAGTTTCATACACCAGCAGTTCCTTTGGTCCAATTACAGGACAAAATAATCTTCATCCACCACATTTGTTGCATATATGTAAACAATATATAAACCTATATTTTTTACATCTTTCCCAGAACTGGGAACATAGCCGAAAATGTATTCAATCAAAACTCATAACAGAAGGGCAGTTGCTAGAATGGTCACTAAACATATATTCAACACAGATATTTATGTAGAATGCATTTATGGACTCTCCAGTCCAAAGTATTTGCAAATTAAACTCTAATGCTGTGTCTGGAATCACTCACTATATAGGGAATTCTATATAGAGGACTATATAGTGAGCTCATTGGCAAAATGAAAAAAAAAAAAAACACTTTCGGACACTACTCCGCCACGCTGTTATTTACGTCATTACTGTCGCACAGTTAAAACGTGCCAGATCAGTTGGCTGGTGGGTTTTCAAAATAATAAATACATGCGTGTATTTTTGTGATAAATCCATATTATACTGAGCGTATTTCCCACATTAATCAATACAAAGTACTTTGTGTCTGCGACTCTTGATTAATTCCTCGCTCTGCACTGTAACTTTTATTCTTGTATCTTATCTGTCTTATTCTATTTTAGCTTTTTTCTATTCTCTTACTATTTTTAATTGTACTCGAATGTCCGTTTATAATGTGTTTCTTCCTCCGTCCATTCACTCCCAAAACACTTTTTTCTTTCAGCGCAACTGCAATACATGATGGTATATATTGCTTGGTTAGTGACCACTGGTTGTACACTACTTTTCACGGTGCATTGTGGGATACTTTGAGTGCACTATATAGGGTGTAATAATTCTCACTATACATTCGGACAGCACTACAAAATGGCGACCTCACTATATAGTCCACTACATAGGGAGTAGTGAGTGATTTCGGACACAGGGTAAGTCTTTATAATTTGTCATTTCCGTGTCTGTACTACTTTGCCACAATTTCAGCCTGACTGTGCTTGAATACCTCAATACCGAATTAATCCCAGTCTGACAGTTTGCACGTTCGTAACAATTCATACAACTCATTTTGTTTGAAAAGCTACAAAGATCAATAGATCTATTATTAAAATAGCTGCACAAATAGAATTCAATTACATCTAATTAAATTAAGGTTAGGGTTTGAGTTGGAGGCCTGTGAGCTGGCCTAGTGGTTAGCGTGTCCGCCTGTCAACTGGGAGATTGCGAGTTCTGCTCGTGGTCAGGTCAAAGCAAAGACTATCATAAAAATGGTACCTACTGCCATCTGGCGAGGCACACGGCAATACAGATGTGATTAGGGAGTCAAACTCTCACGGTTACCAAAGGACCAGTCCCACACTGTAACCCTAGCTATATAATAGGTGAGAGGCCAAGGGCCGGAGAAATGGAGATTGATGCCACACCCATGTGCCCCAAGAGCTGGTTTGTACTGGGACAGGAGACTGCCTGGGAAGACTAGGTCCTGGTGTGGGAGGGACTTTGACTTGACTTGACTTGACTTGACTTAGGGTTGGGGGAGGGGTTAGCATTCCTCCACCGAACCCTTTTCTCTTTGCAAAATCCATAAACATCTCCCTCACATGAGATGTTTGTATGCATTCTTTGTGAAATCAGGTTTCTACGGTGTTTCAGTGTTCAAGGTTTAGAACGTAACGCTAAAGTTTGGTTTAAATGTTGATTGATAGACTTTAGCAGCTGACTTACTGTATATGATACCAGTTTTCTGTTCTTTTTTTTGTAATACGAAGAACTGTTGAAAAAAGAAGTGTTGAAAATTTGTCTGTGATAATCGTCCTTAGGCTATAAATACAGTGGGAAATGATTAGTGGGATATATATATATTTATTATTATTATTATTTATTTATTTATTTATATTTTAAGATGGCTACACCTTTGAGGGCACATTCACCTGACCAAAATTGTACCTGGACTTTCATGGTATATATTTTTTTAAACCAATAAGCCATTGGAATAACTAGTCACTTCTTTCATCTATTTTCTGTTTCTCTCGAATTACATTGCAGAGCTTGAGAGAGAGAGAGAGAGAGAGAGAGAGAGAGAGAGTATGGCAGCGTATATCTAAAATGAGCCTTACATCATACATTCTTGCAGCTTGCGGCCATCATAAATACTAATAAGATGCATCAGCAGTCATATTTCTCCCCTTCTTTCTGATAAAAATGCTGACCAAGGATTATTTGTCTTTCACACCCCGATAAACTGCATTACATGAGTATTATCATTTTAGAAGCTTGTTCTTTGCAAACCGATCCAACAGCTCCATGCTCTTTCCAGAGCCCCACAGAGCAACAAACGGCAGAACAGTACAAGGGAAGACTGCAGTGTTCTCACGCCCTCAGGACCGGGCCAGGCATGAGCACACACAGCAGTAAGCTCCAGAACATACACACATCCTCTCAGCTCAAAGGTTTGTCCCAGTCAGGATCTGACCTCCTCACTGGAGAACACAGGCTCAAACCTGAAGATCTGAACCCGGGCAGGAATAAAGCCAGGTTTCTCAGAAAGCACATGCTTTCTCCTTAGGGGAGCATGTACAGTCAGGTCATTCTGACAACACAGCAGATCCCTAAGCAGACTCAAGACAACATTTACTCCAGTCACCTACGTAGACAATGCAGCAAGACATATTCGTCAGATTTCCTTGAACGCACTGAAATGTGAAAGCTGGGCATGAAAATGATCAGGATCTCGATCTGTATATTTTTACAGCTGACTCTTGTATATCTGATCCTGCTGCAACAGAATTACATGGAGAGGATCTGCTGAAATGGAAAGTCTATGGATCCACACCCAGTGACAGACAGAAGGCTGGTCGAATATTCTCTATTCACCATCCAGCATAGCAAGGTCAGGATCACTGTTTTATATTAACAGGGTTCAAATCCCAATCTGAATCCGGGCAATGGAGTCCGAAGACCTCCAGGTCACCAAATATAGCAATAAAAATAAAAATAAAAAATGTTGTTAATGTTGTTTTCACTGTGTCTGATTAAATCCCTTGCACAGATCTTTATTTCAGACCAGGCAACACCGCCCATACGAGCAACAAGTGCAACAAAGAAATCAATGAACAACAGGTGGCTCTGAGATCATGCACAATGTTTCCATGCACATGCAAAGAAAAGAAGACGGATAGGGAAAGATCAGAGTGCACCATCAGCACTCGATCCATGAGGAGAGAGTCCAGCTCTGGGTTAAGTTAAGTTAAGAAGCAGCCCAGAATAGCGCGTAAAGCAGCCGGCTTAGAGCTTACCACAGCCTGGAAAGCGAGCGCAAGAAGGAACAAGGCGGTCCTCTGGTGTCCCCGGGACATCAAACCGTCTCTGTCTCTGGTCATCTTCAGGTCCTTGAGAGCCACTTTACACCGTGTCGACTCTAAACAACAGGGCCATGGTGCTCAACTTGGTTTAACAGTCTAATAATGAGAGGAAAATTAGAGGCGCAGTGCGCAGTATAACGGTGCGGAAAGTCAGGGGTCCACCTGGATGCGTCTCGGTCCCTGGTTCCTTGACGCGCGCGCGCACACATTCCCCACCACCTCCTCCTCCTCTACGACCTCCTCCCGCCTTCCCTCCTTCCACCTGCTGCCCTTAAGAAGCTTTAGATCCCGGCTCACTGACTTCAGATCTCATCCTCTTTAGTCTCCTGCTGAATGGTTGCGTTCTGCGCCGAAGCGCAACCGAGCGCGTTATGAAGGGCGAGAGCGCGCAAGCGTGTGTGACACATACACAGAGATAGAGTGGTGTGGAAGCTGGCAAAGAGAAAGCCTGTGCGTTCTCAGGTTGCCAGATTTGGTTCGAGTCTCCAACTCCAGAAAGCCTGGGAATGAAGATGTGCTCAGGGTCTGCACAGGAAATTTATGAAGTTGAAGATTTTTTTTTTTTACTCTGTGCCAGATAACATTTGGTCTCTCTCTCTCTCTCTCTCTCTCTAAAAAAAAAGAGTTAGTCTTTTGATAGAGCCGTTTTCCCACAGTCGATTCTCCTCAGTTCAGTGTTAATATTTTACTCTTTGTGGTGGTATTTGACCCTATTCAATGTGTCCTGAAATTAACTCTTGGAGTAGTTCAGAGCCACCGTCAACTCTGTTACACAATGACTCTGTAATTGTAAATACAGACTTCATGTTCGGTGGTGTAGGGCCTTTCTGTGTGGAGTTTGCATGTTCTAACCCGTGTCTGCGTTGGTTTCCTACGGGTGCTCCGGTTTCCCCGACAGTCCAAAGACATGCAGGTTAGGTTAACTGGTGACTCTAAATTGACCGTAGGTGTGAATGTGAGTGTGAATGGTTGTCTGTGTCTACGTGTCAGCCCTGTGATGACCTGGCGGCTTGTCCAGGGTGTACCCCGCCTTTCGCCCGTAGTCAACTGGGATAGGCTCCAGCTTGCCTGCGACCCTGTAGAACAGGATAAAGCGGCTAGAGATAATGAGGTGAGATGAGATGTTCGGAGGTGTAGTGGTTAGCGCTGTCGCCTCGCAGCAAGAAGGTCCTGGGTTCGAGCCCAGTGGCCGACGAGGGCCTTTCTGTGTGGAGTTTGCATGTTCTAACCCGTGTCTGCGTTGGTTTCCTACGGGTGCTCCGGTTTCCCCGACAGTCCAAAGACATGCAGGTTAGGTTAACTGGTGACTCTAAATTGACCGTGAGTGTGAATGAGAGTGTGAATGGTTGTTTGTGTCTATGTGTCAGCCCTGCTGCGATGACCTGGCGACTTGTCCAGGATGTACCCAGCATTTCGCCCATAGTCAGCTGGGATAGGCTCCAGCTTACCTGCGGAACAGGATGGGCGGCTACTGATAATGGATGGATGTTATAATCACGCTATCTGTTATCACCCAAATGAGGATGGGTTCCCTTTTGAGTCTCTTGAGGTTTCTTCCTCATGTCATCTCAGGGAGTTTTTCCTTGCCACCATCGCCACAGGCTTGCTCATTGGGGATAGATTAGAGATAAAATTAGCTCATGTTTAAAGTCACTGAAATTCTGTAAAGCTGCTTCGCGACAATGTCTATTGTTAAAAGCGCTATAAAAAATAAACTGCACTTAATTTTGCTCCCACTCCAACTCCAAATTGTCTCTCTGAACTCAAAATAGAGCAAAATTACCTTTTTTTCGGAAAATACTTTTAATTCTGGAAAAATTGGTCAGCTTTTTTTCCTGTGTATGGAGAGAAAGACTTCAGGGATTTAGGGTTTTGTTTTCCTTCCCCATATTTGAGAAGGGTGTGTGTGTGTGTGTGTGTGTGTGTGTTTGGAGGGGGGTAACATTTTGGGACAAACTCTGAACATCTCTGAACATGAAAACGTACTTAACTTAGCCACAGAGCTGTTGAAGCAGTTCTCAAAGCTGATTGGTTAGAAAGCATTGATTAATTAAATAATATTGGCTAGCGTCGAGTGGTATATCAGATATATTCCATTCAGCTAGCATGATATTGAACGAGTCAAAGAATGGTATATAATAGGAAAAGTATGTGATAATTACACATATTTCCCTGTACAAACCAAACAGCACTTAAATTCAGTGGGAATTTAATAAATGATAACTTGTGTGAAAACTATTACTAGTAGAACCAAGTATAAGTAAGTAAGTAATTATAGTAGAAACTAAGTTACTACTAAGTACATAAAGTAACTCCTTTGTAATACAACAAAATAGGAGTGTAAAAGAAAGCAGTAATTAAACAACTATTTAAACATAAGACAAGATCAGGCACCAGATTTCTGAGTAACTCCTTTTCGATTACAGTGGAAATGGAAAATACCGTACATTTTGTACATGGTATGTAAAAGGAAACTATTCTCTCGAACATTCTGGGTAGTAATATTGTCAAGAACTATTTAAATAACATTGGCTGGCGTTGAGTGATATATCAGATATATTCCATTTAGCTACCATGATATTGAACAAGTCGAAGACTCATTCGATATCATGCTAGCTGAATGGAATAACTGATATACCACGAAAAAAGTCAGCCAATATTATTATTATTATTATTATTATTATTATTATTATTATTATTATTATATACGCACTCCTTTCGGGTGTTCAACATGTCTTTCTCTTTCAAAATTCTCTCAAAATCTTCCATATTTAACAAAGCAAACCTGGTGGCCATGTCTGTTTACAAATTGTCACAGTCGCTCGCTAGCATGGAAGTTTTACATCTCCAACGAGTGACTTCATGTTGTCTTGACAACCATGCAATATCTCATCTCATCTCATTATCTCTAGCCGCTTTATCCTGTCCTACAGGGTCGCTGGCAAGCTGGAGCCTATCCCAGCTGACTACGGGCGAAAGGCGGGGTACACCCTGGACAAGCCGCCAGGTCATCACAGGGCTGACACATAGACACAGACAACCATTCACACTCAAATTCACAACTACGGTCAATTTAGAGTCACCAGTTAACCTAACCTGCATGTCTTTGGACTGTGGGGGAAACCGGAGCACCCGGAGGAAACCCACACGGACACGGGGAGAACATGCAAACTCCGCACAGAAAGACCCTCGCCAGCCATGGGGCTCGAACCTGGACCTTCTTGCTGTGAGGTGACAACGCTAACCACTACACCACCGTGCCGCCCCCCATGCAATATCGTAAACCATATTCAACGCTCATTCTCCATTGGGTAGAGTGATGTAATACATGAAAGATAAGCGACATGCTAACAATACTGCATGCTATCAAACCAAATGAATGAAACCTGCTAGAAGGGAATAGAACACATGTTTTTATTCAATTGAAAAAGTGACCTGGATGTATAATAGTTTTCCATAACAGTAGCTCGGCGCTTATTTAAGCATGCTCTTCGATCTGACATGTTATCTATAGATATTTCTATGATAACAGCTCAGTCACAGGGATCTAATCTAAGCCTAAGAATATAAAATCCTGCTGTTAGCTATTTAACAAACAAACAAACAAACAAACAAAAAAGAATCTGTAAGGAAATTTATTTCACATTTATGGAAGGAGTCTCCAGTGTCAGCACTTTGTAAGAGTCAGTAAGTAACATTCTGCAGGTGGCACGGTGGTTCTGGTTTTGAACCTGTTCTTTGGCTGGGTTCTTTCTGTGTGGAGTTTGCATGATCTCCTCATACCTGTGTGGGTTTCCTCCAGGGGATCTGGTTTCCTCCAGCAGTCCAAAGATATGTGGATTCGGTCAAGTGGCAACTCTAAATTCACATTTGTATGAGTGTGTATCTCTGCTTGACTCTCTTACCCCTTTATGACCAAGAGGGAACGGGTTCAGTTCTTGTTTGCGCACCAAATTTTGAACCATTTGGAGCATCCATCCATCCATTATCCGTAATCACTTATTCTGTCCTACAGGGTCGCAGGCAAGCTGGAGCCTATCCCAGCTGACTACGGGCGAAAGGCGGGGTACACCCTGGACAAGTTGCCAGGTCATCGCAGGGCTGACACATAGACACAGACAACCATTCACACTCACATTCACACCTACGGTCAATTTAGAGTCACCAGTTAACCTAACCTGCATGTCTTTGGACTGTGGGGGAAACCGGAGCACCCGGAGGAAACCCACATGGACATGGGGAGAACATGCAAACTCCGCATAGAAAGGCCCTCACTGGCCGCTGGGCTCGAACCCAGGACCTTCTTGCTGTGAGGCGACAGTGCTAACCACTACACCACCATGCCACCCTCCGTTTGGAGCATTTTGACCAAAAATAAACTGGCTCAGAATTTGAAAAATGTATTCCCAGCTGGAACCAAAATATAACTGGTTTTTTTTTCTAGTGCAAATCATGATGACATCAGTGGGCATGTCATAAGTTTATAAAGGAAGCGGCAGACAGTAATGGAGAACGCAATGGAAAAGGATACAGAAAAAATTGACTGAAAACAAATGTCTGCAATAACAGACCAAAAGCTTGCAGGTAATCAATGTGCTCCGCCATCTTACCACTACTGTTTACTCCCGTTGCGTATTGTGCAACACCCTCTGTTCATTACACATCCTTGATTACAACTGTTCCACTCAAAACTGGTGAAAACATGGGCCAGCTCTCTAGCTGCTACCAAGCTTCAAAGGATCCTGAACAGAACCGGTTCAAGAACCCATTCCTTGTTGGTCGAAAAGGGAAAGAATGACAAGTTGTGTTTTCTTGTCGACTAAAAGTAAGGCTGGTGACGGAACAGCTGTTTATAGCTGCTATAATGTAAGCGATAAGTGATCATTTGTTTTGATAAACTATAAAAAGCAAAATGTGCCAACCATTAATAAATTAAAAAATTGCAATCATTGGTATATCACAATGCTATAAGAGGAATACCACACATCAGGATCTGCTGTAATAGGAAAATAATCCACTTAAGTGTGATAACGGTATCACACCACCCTGGAGTAGTTCATTTTCCGAGAAAAGCATGGCCCATCATGTATTATTTTTTCAGAACAGCAGCTCTGACAGTACAGTTGACTGTGACTGAAATTATACGTATGTATTAATGCTTTCATTCTAATGCGATATCATCTCATCTCATCTCATTATCTCTAGCCGCTTTATCCTGTTCTACAGGGTCGCAGGCAAGCTGGAGCCTATCCCAGCTGACTATGGGCAAAAGGCGGGGTACACCCTGGACAAGTCACCAGGTCATCACAGGGCTGACACATAGACACAGACAACCATTCACACTCACATTCACACCTACGGTCAATTTAGAGTCACCAGTTAACCTAACCTGCATGTCTTTGGACTGTGGGGGAAACCAGAGCACCCAGAGGAAACCCACGCGGACACGGGGAGAACATGCAAACTCCGCACAGAAAGGCCCTCGCCGGTCACGGGGCTCGAACCCAGACCTTCTTGCTGTGAGGCGACAGCGCTAACCACTACACCACCGTGCCGCCCTATGCGATATCATTTCAGCAGGAAAAACCCGTTACCTGGGACTTGTATAACAGAAGAAGAAGAAGCTTTTATCTGTCACATGTACACTCAAGCACAGTGAAATTCCTCCTCTGCATTTAACCCAGCTGAAGCAGTGAACACACACAAGTGAGCACATACCCAGAGCAGTGGGCTGCTATGCTACAGCGCCCAGGGAGCAGTTGGGGGTTAGGTGCCTGGCTCAAGGGCACTTCAGCCATGATACAGAGGGAGGAGAAAATGCTGTTCATTCACTCAACTTCCCTCACATATTTCCTGCTGATCCCAGGAATCAAACCTGTGACCCTTTGGGCTCAAGGCTGCTTCTCTAACCTCAAGGCCCCGTGGGTATAAGTTGTTT
Organism: Neoarius graeffei; assembly: GCF_027579695.1. Lineage (NCBI taxonomy): Eukaryota > Metazoa > Chordata > Actinopteri > Siluriformes > Ariidae > Neoarius > Neoarius graeffei. The sequence continues at coordinate 79,866,215 of NC_083574.1, forward strand.
TGTGAATGTCTTTTATCCGTCCATAACCACTTATCCTGTGCAGGGTTGCGGGCAAACTGGAGCCTATCCCAGCTGACTATGGGGGTACACCCTGGACAAGTCACCAAATCATTGCAGGGCTGACACATAGAGACAAACAACCATTCACACTCACATTCACACCTACGGTCAATTTAGAGCCACCAATTAACCTAACCTGCATGTCTTTGGACTCTGGAGGAAACCCACACGGACAGAACATGCAAACTCCACACGGAAAGGCCCTCACCGGCCACTGGACTCGAACCCAGAACCTTCTTGCTGTGAGGGACCAGTGCTAACCACTACACCACCGTGCCGCCTGAATGTCTTTTAGTAGACAAGACAACATTAAATGTTGAAATAATCAGCTTAAAAAACTCCATGCTTTACTTATGTGGTCATTCTTTTGATAATAAATAGTAGTTATGATCAATAAAGTGTGGGAGAAATTTTGTCTTTGTAGGTTATTGTTTTAACAAAGTAAGCCACATTAAGTAGTTTCCTTATGAGTTTATATGGGAAAAAAAGTGTATGTGTGTGTATGTGTGTGTGTGTTTTAATGGGTTTTGTCCTGTTTTGGGCAGTGAACAGTGTTTATGACAAGGGATATGTGACAGATTTGGTGTCACTTGGTTGTTGTTTTGGTACATTAAGACACAGTGTTTTAATGTTGTGTTTTAGAATGTTCTGAGGTGGGTTTTTTCTTTTATATTTTATTATTTCACCTAAATTATATTTTAAACCTGTCCCAAATAAAGAAAACTATCCATGTTTTGCCTATCAGCTCAAGTACATTTCATTCAAAACTGCCCAATCTGGCAACACTATTGTCCCTAGTTTATTTTACATTACTCTTGGTTACTTCTAGGAATGGCTATGTAATGGTTTTTTTTTCCTCAGCAAACTTTCCCTTCAACAATTACAGTGAAGTAATTAATCATATCCTGATGAATGTTTGAGACGGTTTTCCCCCCTATTTAGTCACAGGATTAGTGAATGTATCAACGTGACATGAGCTATATTAAAACCAGGCACAATCAGAGCAAATGTGTTTACTTTTTTTTTTCAAGTACATTTTATACTAAACCACACATTTTATAATTTATTTATCATATTTCTTTGATGAACATACTTTGCTGACAAAGTATCAGGATTATAAAACTGCCACATAATAAAGTGAATGGCACTTTATTTCATGCCAACAAAAATAACACCTTTAACACAGAAAAAGAGGGGAAATGAAACAGCTGACTGTTACTCAGACTAGCAGTGGAGTTGGTCGGTACTATAAAAGCATTCCTAATACACAGAATATCTCCAAAAAACTATTGAGACAATTTATCATAATAACAAAATCATATGGGCGGCACGGTGGTGTAGTGGTTAGCGCTGTTGCCTCACAGCAAGAAGGTCCGGGTTCGAGCCCCGGGGCCGGCGAGGGCCTTTCTGTGCGGAGTTTGCATGTTCTCCCCGTGTCTGCATGGGTTTCCTCCGGGTGCTCCGGTTTCCCCCACAGTCCAAAGACATGCAGGTTAGGTTAACTCTAAATTGACCGTAGGTGTGAATGTGAGTGTGAATGGTTGTCTGTGTCTATGTGTCAGCCCTGTGATGACCTGGCGACTTGTCCAGGGTGTACCCCGCCTTTCACCCGTAGTCAGCTGGGATAGGCTCCAGCTTGCCTGCGACCCTGTAGGACAGGATAAAGCGGCTAGAGATAATGAGATGAGATGAGACAAAATCATATCGGTTTATTGTCCCCCCCCCCCCAAACTCCCAAAGAACTTCAAGGCCACTGATTTTTGTCATTTATTTACCCGAGATTTACTATTTACTAGACACAGGATTGTCCTAAGAAGGTCCTGGGTTCGAGCCCCGGGGCCGGCGAGGGCCTTTCTGTGTGGAGTTTGCATGTTCTCCCCGTGTCCGCGTGGGTTTCCTCCGGGTGCTCCGGTTTCCCCCACAGTCCAAAGACATGCAGGTTAGGTTAACTGGTGACTCTAAATTGACCGTAGGTGTGAATGTGAGTGTGAATGGTTGTCTGTGTCTATGTGTCAGCCCTGTGATGACCTGGCGACTTGTCCAGGGTGTACCCCGCCTTTCGCCCGTAGTCAGCTGGGATAGGCTCCAGCTTGCCTGCGACCCTGTAGAAGGATAAAGCGGCTAGAGATAATGAGATGAGATGAGATGAGGATTGTCCTTTCATCTACTAAATTGGTAGCACGATTCTCAACAAGATTCTTCACACATCTGTAATAATCTCCCTTTTAAACTTGCTTTAATCTTACATGCAGCTATATTGATTCAACTCCCCACATGAAGACCCTCAAATCAGATGCACATTTAAGGAAGAAGCTGGTTCCTGCATTATAAAACACAGAAGATCCCCAGCACAACCAGAACATAGCAAGTTCATTCATGTACCAGAAAGGTTTGGGTAGTCAATAAGCATGACGGTACTGATTCACTTACTCAGCACCAGACAAGCACTGACTAGCAGACATCTGCTTGAAGCATCATGGACCTCATGCTGGTCTGAGCAGTGGTTTTTTTTCTTTTCAGCAGGGTCACAAGACAAAGAAATAAACTGACAGCTTTGTTCTTTAGGCTGTAATTGTAGGGAAGCCCCTCTAAAAGAGGATACGGACGGTTACGCATACAATCCACTAACTGGTAGTTGAGTAATTCTGGAGAAGTGCACGATTTATTGAGAAACAGCAATCGTTTGCCAGCTGAAGTGCTTCCGAAACTCAATCATTTACGCACTCACTCACACCGATGGCCAATGCATCCTGTATTTTGGCTTGTTTTTGAGAGGAAACGGGATAACTGCAAAAAAAACCACAGGAAGAATACACACACACACAGATATATGCAGTTGTGGTCAGAAGTTTACATACAGCGACATGAATGCCATCTTGGATATGAATGTCATGGCAATATTTGGGCTTTCAGTAATTTCTCTGAACTGTTCTTTTTTTTGTGGCAGAATGATTGTACAGCATACATCTTTAATTAAAAAAAAAACACTAGAATTTGGTGCCCAAGTTTTAATTTTCTTTAGGGTTTCTGAAACCAACACAAAATTATACATACAAGGTCAAAAATTTACATACGCTCACTTAGATTATTAATTCTGAGGTGCTGAAACTTCCAAAATGTCTCTTATCTTGCCAAGGCCGAGGTCTCTTAAATTCCTGTTAGTGATCATGATTGACTACAGCTGGTAGCTTCTCTGTGCCTTCATAAAAAGGGTTTGTTTACAGCCCTCATTGGATGGACCAACACGCAGTAAAATGGGAAAGTCCAAGGAGCTCAGTGCAGATCTGAGAAAGAGGATCATAGATGTACACAACTCCAGAATGTCTCTTGGAGCCATTTCTAAACAACTGTAAATTCCAAGATCAGTTCAAACAATTGTATCCAAATTATTGTGAGGTGTAGTCACTTCGCCAAGCCACTTTGCTTCAAGAAAACCCAAACTGTCACCCTCAGCTGAAAGGAAATTGGTTTGGATGGTCAGGAACAACCTGGGAACCACCATGGCACAGCCCTGCCATGAACGAAGCTGATGGATTACTGTCTAAAGTTCAGTGAGTTTTACATCACCATGGACTAAGAGGCTGCTATCCAAGAAATAACCCCCTGCTCCAAAATTGACACCTTCAAGCTTAACTAAAGTTTGCAACTGACCACACGGACAAAGAAAAAGCCTTCTGGAGGAAAGCTGTATGGTCAGATGAGACAAAAATTGAGTAGTTTGGCCACAGTGACCACCATGTACAGAGGGACACTGTACCAGCTGGTGGTGGTGATAGGATCATCATGCTCTGGGGCTGTTTTGCTGCCATTGGAACTGGTTCATTGCACAAAGTGGATGGAATAACGAAGAAGGAGGACTACCTCAGAATTCTTCAGCATAAACCATCAGAAACTTGAACATGACTTGGGACTTACAACAGGACAATGAACCCAAACAAACATCAGAGCTGATTGTGGAGGATAAAGCAGGCTAATATTAAACTTAAAACAAGTCCTGACTTCAACCCTATTGAAAACATATGGACCGTGCTTATAAGTTGAGACTATCCCAAGAAAAAAAAAATTAATTGAACTCTACCAATTCTACCATGAAGAGTCGTGAAACATCCAACCAGAATTCTGCCAGAAGCTTGTTCATGGTAAACAAAGATGTTTGGTCAAGGTGAATCTTGCGAAGAGACATTTTACCCAAATATTAGGTGTGCTGTATGTATATTTTTGACCTGGTATATATAATTTTGACCTTGGGTTGATTTTCAGAAAAACCAAAGAAAATTAAAACTTGTGCAACAATTTCTCATGCTTTTTTTTTTAATTAAAGCTGTATGCTGTACAATCATTCTGCCACAGAAAAAGAACAGTTCAAAGAAATGACTGAAAGCCCAAATATTGCCATGACATTCATATCCAAGATGACATTCATGTCACTGTATGTAAACTTCTGACCAAAATTGTGTGTATGTATATTCAGCCAAGTTCAAGATCAAACCAGGAACCCTGGAGTTATGAGGTAACAAGTCTACCTGCAGGGCAGTACGGTGGTGTAGTGGTTAGCACTGTCACCTCACAGCAAGAAGGTCCGGGTTCGAGCCCCGTGGCCGGCGAGGGCCTTTCTGTGCGGAGTTTGCATGTTCTCCCCGTGTCCGCGTGGGTTTCCTCCGGGTGCTCCGGTTTCCCCCACAGTCCAAAGACATGCAGGTTAGGTTAACCGGTGACTCTAAATTGACCGTAGGTGTGAATGTGAGTGTGAATGGTTGTCTGTGTCTATGTGTCAGCCCTGTGATGACCTGGCGACTTGTCCAGGGTGTACCCCGCCTTTCGCCCGTAGTCAGCTGGGATAAGCTCCAGCTTGCCTGCGACCCTGCACAGGATAAGCGGTTATGGATAATGGATGAATGGATGGAAGTCTACCTGCTGTACCACCTGCTTCTGAAACTGTATTATATCAAATGAATTGATATTTATACTTACGACTCTGGTTCTTTTGTACCTTTTTCACCGTCAGAGCTTATTTGTTTACTGTCATTAGGCACTTTACACCATTAGGGTTTATTTATCTCCCATTTAATACTGCCACTCTTGCACAGCTTTTATCTTCTCATCTCATCTCATTATCTGTAGCCGCTTTATCCTTCTACAGGGTCGCAGGCAAGCTGGAGCCTATCCCAGCTGACTACGGGCGAAAGGCGGGGTACACCCTGGACAAGTCGCCAGGTCATCACAGGGCTGACACATAGACACAGACAACCATTCACACTCACATTCACACCTACGGTCAATTTAGAGTCACCAGTTAACCTAACCTGCATGTCTTTGGACTGTGGGGGAAACCGGAGCACCCGGAGGAAACCCACGCAGACACGGGGAGAACATGCAAACTCCGCACAGAAAGGCCCTCGCCGGCCACGGGGCTCGAACCCGGACCTTCGTGCTGTGAGGCGGCAGCGCTAACCACTACACCACTGTGCCGCCCAAAGCACATATATATAGATATATTTTTATCACTACATTTTTATCTGGATATTGTATAGTCGGTTTGTTTTGGGGATCTTTCCCCCCCTCTAAATTCTATTTTATGGTGTACAGTGTGTCTTTTTCTTCTCACATACCTGATAACTTGCTGCTGTAACAATTTTCCAGCATGGGATCAATAAAGTAAATCAATCAATCAATCAATCAATCAATCTAGTTTAGTGTAAAACTCAATGTCTTTAACGTTTCTTCTTCCTTGAATTTCTTAACCACATCTCTGATTAATTATTAATTCTGAGCCTTCAGTGCATGATTGATGTTATTCTTTGAAGAACATCTCAATCTTGTAATTAAACTGGAAAGACCTCCGTCTGAAACATTCCCCTTTCTCAAGATATTTGTGTCATTTATTAACTTACTGAATGTCTACAAAGCATCCATCCTGTGTGACTGAAATTTCCTGAAGTTGGCGTATAATGAATAGTGCTTAGGCCACTGTTGAGTTCTCGAATCTGATTTAACAAAAAGTGAGGATTCGTTTTCTATAAAAGCAGCTCTGATAGTAGTACTGACTGCAGTTCAAATCACATGTTTATATTAATAGAGTACGCTTGTTCTAATACATTACCATTTCTATAGTAACAGCTCATTCGTAGCGTCTTGGTGGCGGACGATCTACATAATCTGGAGCTAACAGTGAACAGGTTTAAAACAAAAAACGCATTGTTATTTAAGAAAAGACAACCATATAATCTTTGCTATGGTGAAAGTTTCTCGCAGGAGATGTTTAGTTAATGCTTACAGAAGGAGTCTCAGGTGTCAGTGTTTTGTAATCGCCATAGGAAACCTTGAGTTTCTTAGTAACATAAGCTGCTTTGGGTTTTTTTGGTCATATTTAAGTATCAGCAAAAAAGGGTCTGGTGAAGAGCAAACTGTTTTTGTGTTAATATGTAAGGAAATGACCTGTTGTTCCACAACATTAAATGCAACTTTAAAAGGATATGACGTGCCTTACACTAATAAATTAACCATTGTAATTCTTGGCAAATTGCTATAGTATAGGAAGAATAAAACACTTCGGGACATGCTGTTGTTGAAAATAATCAACCTTGGGCTGGTGACAGTAATTCTGCTTCACCTTGGCATGTTTCACCCCGGACTGTTGATTATTTTGCTATAACAACACGTCCTGTCGTGTTTTATTCTTTACCTCAAGCACTATTACAATAAAAAAAAAAAAAACCACACAACACACACACACATTTTAATTCACTGTGGTCAACCAATGCAAAAACATTTCTCTACGAAGCACATCCTGTCTGTGGTTAATAACAGTCAGACACATAATGCCCACTGAACAATGCCACTACTTTCTGATGTAAATAAAACAATTTGACTGAGATCAAATTGCCTCTCATCCTCCTCCCCTTCTTCCTCTCGTTGGGATGAACTCATAGCTGGTGTTTTTAGCCCTGGCAACCAGGCCGTTTCCCAAAGCAGAAACAGAGGACTCTTCAACGCTTTGGCCCTCATTAGCATCTACTGACCCTGACCCCTGGGCCATGGTCTGAATATCAATCACTCCTTCTTCCCACTTACAGCACTGAGGAGGCGGCTCTCTGATTTAATAGCTGAGCCATACATCACGAGAAAGGGACAGAGATTATTTTCAGTTCCCTAGTAGGCATCTAGGATACTGCAAAGCCATTATCTGATATCCTATATAGTGTACTTTTATATAGAGAACAGCAGGACATTGGGATTTTGGCATTTGAAGTTGTGCTTTATGACTGGCGCCATCTGCTGGCCGTAGAGATGTATAGCAGCATATAAAGCAATACAAACTACAGTACTATACAGTAGTGTATTCGTTATTGTATGTTTTTTTGTTTCTAATTTAAACACCATTGCTTTAATACAAGAAGAAGAGCCTTTCTTATAAACAAAAAAAAATAGGAGTGTGTATATTTTTTTTCTGATAAAAACTGACTTCGGATTAGACCTTGATCAGGGTACATTTTGAAAAAGAAAAAGAAAAAAAAAAAGGGCAAGGTCTAAGGGTGATTCTTCTTAGCCTTGCCATGCAACCACTGATTTTTGTTGTATGGAGCTTTTGAGAAATGAACCAGACTGATTTCATGTATGAAAGGGCACACAATGAGTTGTGAGCCAGCGAATCAAAGAGGGCACTGTTGGTGGAGAAGGGTCACCAGGCTCGTTGCCAACATCATGGAACAGACGTGTACGTATTGCGTGGTGGGCCAGACTTTAAGGTCGGAATTTTCTCAAGGCAGAACAGAGGAGTGTGAGGAGGCTGAAGAAGAAGAAAGCTGGTTATGTGTATGCATTTCGATTGACTGTGTCTACAATAATAATATAACTCAGTGTAGGATGATTGCTTGCCATTGCAGGCTCATTTAAAATGTTTTGAGGCTTAAATGAACCATAAACTCTAAATCACCTTTCATACAAAGCTGCCTGAGGACATACTTAGTTTTTTTTTTTTTCCAGTCGACCAAGGCCAAAGAAATTCCTGCTGTGGGGAGGATCCACTTCAAGGCTGGCAGCAGAAGAGTATTTAGCACACGACCCTGCTCTGCTGCAGACGGTCTGGGACACCCTTTTTGCTGGCCAGCACTTCAAAAAAAGCAGACAAGGACAGAAACAAGTAACAAGGACTGGCACTCGCTGTTATAACCTCAAAGACATGGACAGCTCTGAGTTTTCTGTGAAGTGGCCCCATGTTGATGTTTTAGCACAGACTCATGCAATGAGCATGTCAATTCTAAACAAATGGAGGGGAAAAAAATACCAATGCTATACAAATTGCCCTGAAAATACAGTAAGTGAAAAGGTTAGAGAGAGAATGATGTGGTTAGTCTAGACAGCGCAAGGGTAGAGGGGTATTGATCTCATCCTCATGTGGCCTTTTTGACAACACTGATCTACCCCAATCTGATTTGTTTCCTACCAATTTCTCAAAGCTTTAGCAACAAACAGGAAGATACATTACATTTGAAAAGGTGGGGGAATCAAACCAAAAGGATATTATTTCAAAACCAACCCATATGCTTTAAATCACTACCCGAAATTTGTTTTCATGTTCGGTTCATATATTCTAAAAACTGCAACAAATAAGAGCCAGTAAAACAAAGCGCGGATTATACATGCCATGTGTTCAGATGTTTTCGTTTTGCAGCAGCAAACATTTTCCTCCGTGACATTCTGGAGATTTATAAGAAACCGAGGTCCTGTGGGAAGGATTGTGAGAGATCACTGCACTACCGGTACGTCTCAGCACTGAACTACCAAGCTGACAGAGCTAAAGCTACACACATGCAGAAATAGATACACATCCTCATGCTCTGCTTTTACATACATTACCCACACAATGCTTGGAAGACAAGCTCAAGCTCTGGCTTGAAGGTTCCCATTGTTTTTAGGAAATGATTTTCCCTGAAATGTTCAAGGACGGGGCGGCACGGTGGTGTAGCGGTTAGCGCTGTCGCCTCACAGCAAGAAGGTCCGGGTTCGAGCCCCGTGGCCGGCGAGGGCCTTTCTGTGTGGAGTTTGCATGTTCTCCCCGTGTCCGCGTGGGTTTCCTCCGGGTGCTCCGGTTTCCCCCACAGTCCAAAGACATGCAGGTTAGGTTAACTGGTGACTCTAAATTGACCGTGAGTGTGAATGGTTGTCTGTGTCTATGTGTCAGCCCTGTGATGACCTGGCGACTTGTCCAGGGTGTACCCCACCTTTCGCCCGTAGTCAGCTGGGATAGGCTCCAGCTTGCCTGTGACCCTGTAGAAGGATAAAGCGGCTAGAGATAATGAGATGAGAGATGAGATGTTCAAGGACTTATTTTTAGTCAGACCGATGATTATAAGTATCCTTGGTAAAGCTGGGTATTGGGAAAAAAAATAATACTGTATTTATGGTTAATTTCATTCATTTCACACTAAAATTTTGAGAAATTTAATATTAAATCAGTCCATTTATTCTAATTTTTAATTACAGTGGATATAAAAAGTGTACACACCCCCTTAAAATGATAGATTTTTCTGATGTAAAAATAATATGAGACCATGATGAATAATTTCAAAACTTTTCCCACCTGTGCAATTCAATTGAAAAACAAACAAATCTGTTCAGGGGAAAAACATAAAAAATAATAAAACGTACAATAAGCTGGTTGCATAAGTGTGCACACCCTTAAACTAATACTTTGTTGAAGCACCTTTTGATTTAATTACAGCATTCAGTCTTTTTGGGTCGGAGTCTATCAGCCTGCCACATCTAGACTTGGCAATGTTTGCCCACTCTTCCTTGCAAAAGCGCTCCAACTCTGTCAGATTGCGAGGGCGTCTCTTGTGCACAGCCCTCTTCAGGTCACCCCACAGAGTTTCAATAGGATTTAGGTCTGGGCTCTGGCTGGGCCGTTCCAAAACTTTTTTGGGGTCGTTGTCGTGCTGAAAGATGAAATTCCTCTTCATCTTCATCTTTCTAGCAGACACCTGAAGGTTTGGGGCCAAAATTGGCTGGTATTTAGAACTGTTCATAATTCCCTCCACCTTGACTAAAGCCCCTGTTCCAGCTGAAGAAAAACAATCCCAAAACACGATGCTGCCGCCACCATGCTTCACCGTGGGTATGGGGTTCTTTTGGTGATGCGCAGTGTTTCTTTTTGCGCCAAACATACCTTTTGGAATTGTGGCCAAAAAGTTCAACCTTGGTTTCATCAGCTCATAACACATTTTCCCACATGCTTTTGGGAGAGTTGATTTATTTTTTTGCAAAATTTATCTGGGCCTGGATGTTTTTCTTTGATCCTACCTCATAGTCCAGACATATGGAGAATACGGGAGATTGTTGTCACATGTAATACACAACCAGTACTTACCAGAAATTCCTGCAGCTCCTTCAGTGTTGCTGTCGGCCTCTCGGCAGCCTCCCTGACCAGTTTTTGTCTTGTCTTTTCATCAATTTTCGAGGGACGTCCAGTTCTCAGTAATATCACTGTTGTCCCATATTTTCTCCACTTCTTGATGACGGTCTTCACTGTGCTCCATGGTATATCTAATGCCATGGAAATGTTTTTGTACCCTTCTCCTTTCAACAATGAGATCCCTTTGACGCTTTGTAAGCTCTCTGTGAACGCTGGCTTTTGCTGGAGGAGGCAACGGAGTAAATGTCTGAACTTTATTTGGGGTTAATCAGAGGCATTTTAATTGATGGCAGGTGTGAACAGGGCCGGCTCTAGGTCTTTGGTTGCCCTAGGCGAGATTGAGTTTTGGCGCCCCCCCCAAGAAAAAAAACCCTCTAATAACATCTAAATAACACTTTAATCTAATCACTCTATTCTATTAAACAATGTACGGTCTCGTCTTCTTCCGCTTTATCCGGGACCGGGTCGCGGAGGCAGCAGTCTAAGCAGGGAAGCCCAAACTTCCCCTTCCCCAGACACCTCGGCCAGCTCCTCGGGAAGAACACCGAGGCGTTCCCAGGCCAGCCGAGAGACATAGTCCCTCCAGCGTGTCCTGGGTCTTCCCCGGGGCCTCTTCCCGGGGGGACATGCCTGGAACACCTCCCCAGGGAGGCGTCCAGGAGGCATCCGAAAAAGATGCCCGAGCCACCTCAGCTGATTCCTCTCGATGTGGAGCAGCAGCGGCTCTACTCCGAGCTCCTCCCGAGTGACTGTGCTTCTCACCCTATCTCTAAGGGAGCGCCCAGCCACCCTGCGAAGGAAACTCATTTCGGCCGCTTGTATCCGCGATCTTGTCCTTTCGGTCATTACCCAAAGCTCATGACCATAGGTGAGAGTCGGAACGTAGATCGACCGGTAAATTGAGAGCTTCGCCTTTTGGCTCAGCTCCTTCTTCACCACAACGGACCGGTAAAGCGACCGCATCACTGCGGAGGCTGCACCGATCCGCCTGTCGATCTCACGCTCCATCCTTCCCTCACTCGTGAACAAGATCCCGAGATACTTAAACTCCTCCACTTGAGGCAGAACTTCTCCACCAACCTGGAGAGGGCAAGCCACCCTTTTCCGGTCGAGAACCATGGCCTCGGACTTGGAGGTGCTGATTCTCATCCCAGCCGCTTCACACTCGACTGCAAACCGCCCCAGTGCATGCTGAAGGTCCTGGTTTGAAGAAGCCAACAGGACAACATCATCCGCAAAAAGCAGAGATGAAATCCTGTGGTTCCCAAACAGGATTCCTTCTGGCCCCTGGCTGCGCCTAGAAATTCTGTCCATAAAAATTATGAACAGAACCGGTGACAAAGGGCAGCCCTGCCGAAGTCCAACATGCACTGGGAACAGGTCTGACTTACTGCCGGCAATGCGAACCAGACTCCTGCTCCGTTCGTACAGGGACCGGACAGCCCTTAGCAAAGAGCCCCGAACCCCATACTCCCGAAGCACCCCCCACAGAATACTATGGGGGACACGGTCGAATGCCTTCTCCAGATCCACAAAGCACATGTGGACTGGTTGGGCAAACTCCCATGAACCCTCGAGCACCCTATGAAGGGTATAGAGCTGGTCCAGTGTTCCGCGACCAGGACGAAAACCGCATTGTTCCTCCTGGATCCGAGGTTCGACTATTGGTCGAATTCTCCTCTCCAGTACCCTGGAGTAAACCTTCCCTGGGAGGCTGAGAAGTGTGATTCCCCTATAATTGGGGCACACTCTCCGGTCCCCTTTCTTAAAAAGAGGGACCACCACCCCAGTCTGCCACTCCAGAGGCACTGTCCCTGACCGCCACGCGATGTTGCAGAGGCGTGTCAACCAAGACAGCCCCACAACATCCAGAGACTTGAGATACTCAGGGCGGATCTCATCCACCCCCGGTGCCTTGCCACCGAGGAGCTTGCAAACCACCTCAGTGACTTCGGCTTGGGTAATGGACGAGTCCACCTCTGAGTCATCAGCCTCAGTCTCCTCAGTGGAAGACATGACGGTGGGATTGAGGAGATCCTCAAAGTATTCCTTCCACCGCCCGACAATGTCCCCAGTCGAGGTCAACAGCTCCCCACCCGCACTGTAAACAGTGTTGGCAGAGTACTGCTTCCCCCTCCTGAGGCGCCGGACGGTTTGCCAGAATTTCTTCGAGGCCGACCGATAGTCCTTCTCCATGGCCTCCCCGAACTCCTCCCAGTTCCGAGTTTTTGCCTCCGCAACTGCCCGAGCTGCAGCACGCCTGGCCTGCCGATACCCGTCAGCTGCCTCGGGAGTCCTGGAGGTTAACATGGCCCGATAGGACTCCTTCTTCAGCTTGACGGCATCCCTTACTTCTGGTGTCCACCACCGGGTTCGGGGATTGCCGCCACGACAGGCACCGGAGACCTTGCGGCCACAGCTCCGAACAGCTGCGTCCACAATGGAGGTAGAGAACATGGTCCACTCAGACTCAATGTCCCCCGCCTCCCTCAGAAGCTGGGAAAAGCTCTCCCGGAGGTGGGAGTTAAAGACCTCCCCGACAGAGTGCTCGGCCAGACGTTCCCAGCAGACCCTCACCATACGTTTGGGCCTGCCAGGTCTGTCCAGCTTCCTCCTCCGCCAGCGGATCCAACTCACCACCAGGTGGTGATCAGTTGACAGCTCAGCCCCTCTCTTCACCCGAGTGTCCAAGACATAGGGCCGGAGATCAGATGAAACGACTACAAAGTCTATCATTGACCTCCGACCTAAGGTGTCCTGGTGCCACGTGCACTTATGGACACCCCTATGCTCGAACATGGTGTTCGTTATGGACAAACCGTGACTAGCACAGGCTTGGGACATGGAATGTCACAATGTACGGTGTTTGGACAATAAACAAGTCGTCATTTTCATCTTTTTCATTATTGTTATTATTGTTATCATTATTAACAAAGTGTCACAAAGTAAAATGACCACACAAATTCAATACATATCTCCATATAATGGGCAAAAACTCTTCCGCACCCTGTTCAAAGTGTAGTGCATGGACAATAAACAAGAAATTATTTTTAGTTTCTTTTTTGCTATTAAAAGTTAAGTCATGGGGCGGCACGGTGGTGTAGTGGTTAGCGCTGTTGCCTCACAGCAAGAAGGTCCTGGGTTCGAGCCCCGGGGCCGGCGAGGGCCTTTCTGTGTGGAGTTTGCATGTTCTCCCCGTGTCCGCGTGGGTTTCCTCCGGGTGCTCCGGTTTCCCCCACAGTCCAAAGACATGCAGGTTAGGTTAACTGGTGGCTCTAAATTGACCGTAGGTGTGAATGTGAGTGTGAATGGTTGTCTGTGTCTATGTGTCAGCCCTGTGATGACCTGGCGACTTGTCCAGGGTGTACCCCGCCTTTCGCCCGTAGTCAGCTGGGATAGGCTCCAGCTTGCCTGCGACCCTGTAGAAGGATAAAGCGGCTAGAGATAATGAGATGAGATGAGTTAAGTCATCTCTGAAGAATTAACAAATTAAATGAATAAAAAATTCTACAATTCTAAATTGTGCAAACTTAAGCACCCTGTTAGGACATCAATGGGCTGTATTTTCAAACAAAAGTGCTATTATGGGTACTTTGTTATTGAAGTCTATTGCTGTTTGCATCTAGTTAGCTAGGCAGACATTGATTCAGGCGTCTAAAATATTAATTTGCCACTATAATGGTTGATATGAGAGATTAGATCAGACTTACCTCTATACTTGGCTTTATTTGTTTCTTCCTGTAGCCTTCGTTTGCGCCCTTGCGCACCCGAGAGTTTGGATTTCTTCATTTAAGCACTTGTAGTCTGGGCTACTTTTTGCAGATGATAGCCATTCTCATTCCCCGATGAACACCGCTCCCCCCGCCCCCCTTATAACCTATCATTGTGCATTTTTAGTAGGCATAAGGAAATCACCGACCACTACTGCGTAGGCTACACTTGTTTTTCAACCTTTTTGAGCCAGGGCGCACTTTTTTCAATGAAAAAAATCTCAAGGCACATCACCAATAGAAAATGTTGACTGAAACTAAAACGCTGTTGCCAATATTTACAATATACAGTCATTCTATAATTTTCCACGGTACACTTGGTGATCTCTCACGGCACACTATTGTTCCGCGGTACTAGAGTTCGGCAGCACAGTGGTTGAAAACACTGTACACCACTGATGCACTTGGTAACATCTCCATTCAATAACTCCATCCCTCCTTTTTGGTGGGGTTTTGGTCACCCTTGGCGCCCCTGGGCACACTTTGCGCTCTAGGCAATTGCCTAGGTCGCCTATCGCAATCGCGCGCCCGAAGACACACTATAGACAGGGCGAACCACTGTAGAGCACTTATTGTTTCATGATTAACAACCACCACCCCACCCCACCCCATCCCGCTTTTTTTGACAAATCGCACCCTGACTACATGCTTTGCTGTACAATTAAATTAGGCTAAGACATTATAATGCTGACTCGTTTTCAGAATAGTGGAAGTCATAATTTTTCTCCCCCCGTTTCTGAACCCCTGGATGGACGCAGTGCCCTTAGCATTTGCCTATATTGCCTATGCCACGGGCCGGCTCTGGGTGTGAACCCAAAAAGACTGAATGCTGTAATTAAATCAAAAGGTGCTTCAACAAAGTATTAGTTTAAGAGTGTGCACACTTATGCAACCAGCTTATTGCATGTTTTTCCCTCCGAACAGATTTGTTTGTTTTTCAATTGAATTGTACAGGTTATAGGTCACATTAAAAGTAGGAAAAGTTTTGAAATTATTTATCGTGGTCTCGTTTTTTTTTTTACATCAGAAAAACCTCTCATTTTAACAGGGTGTGTACACTTTTTATATCCACTGTAATTAAATTAAACTCCCCTATTAAAGGATAGCTACCAACTGGTTTACACATGTATTTTCTAGAATCGCTGCTTATTTTGTATCACAGGGCAGAATACATAACAGTTATGCATCAGCATTAGTATTGCTAATTGCTACTTTGCTGTGCTCTTTTGCTCTCTGGCCATGGATGGCTGTGGCACTGTTGGGATTCAAACCTCCCAACAACAGGATGAATTATGTTCTCTTTTCTCACAAATTTTTTTTTTAACATAACTGTGTTGGTTATTGAGTGCCACGGTGGTGTAGTGGTTCACACTGTCGCCTCACAGCAAAAAGGTTCCGGGTTCTGACCTTGCTACAGACGGGGGGCTTTCTGTGTGGAGATTAGGTAAAAATACTCAGCCATTGGGGTTGCACAAGCCAGTGTATACTTGGTACCAGTCTTGAGCCCAGACAGATTGGTAAGGGTTGCGTCAGGAAGGGCATCTGGTGGAAAACCTATGCCAAATCAAATATGCGGATCATGATGAGCTGCTATGGCGACCTCTAACGGGAGAAGCTGGAAGATGAAGCACCACGTCGGTTATTGCCATTCATGCACTTAGGATTAAAGTAGTCTGAAGCACCGAGTCTTCTATAATGCTTGATAAGATTGGAGAATACAGATTAAAGAACCTCTCCAGTACAGGTTCTTTGTTGTGGATTCTCCAGCTTCAGGTCATCCCAAAGGTTTTCAATAGGGTTGAGGTTGATGAGCCCATTAAAAGCTTGATTCATTCGATCGTTATCCAGGTTTAAGCTCTAATCACAGCGCAGTCGTAACTTTTTGGTAGAGGTAACTGATTTTCATTTCAGTCTTGTGGTACTTCACAGAGTCCCTTATGCATTATATCGTAATAAAGTTCTCAGGGCTCCTGGAGGTAAAACAGGCACTCACACCACCACTCACCATACTTAACAGTGGGGAGTAGGTTCTTTTCCGGATAACCACCTTTTTGTTTTTCCTTCCAAAATGGCAAACCCACCTTGAATATTTGGCTGTGAACATTTCTCTACAATGTTCTCACACTATTTAACAAACTCCAGGAATTTAAGAAAGAAAGCACAACTTTATTCATCACACACTTGTCAAATTCCTCTCTGCATTTAACCCATCTGAAGCAGTGAACACACACATACCCAGAGCAGTGGGCAGCCATGCTACCAGTGCCCGGGGAGCAGTTGGGAGTTAGGTGCCTCGCTCAAGGGCACCTCAGCCCAAGGCAGTCCCATATTAACCTAACCACGTCTTTGGACTGTGGGGGAAAGCAGAGCACCCAGAGGAAACCCAAGCAGACACGGGGAGAATATGCAAACTCCACACAGAAAGGCCCCGGCCGGCTGCTGGGCTTGAACCCAGAATCTTCTTGGTGTGAGGCAACAGTGCTAACCACTATACCACCATGCTGCCCGGTTAGGTGAAATGGCTACTCTAACTTGCCCATAGGTGTGTTAGTAGAGGACCTGGGACAGATTATCACCAAAAAAGTCCAGAATAAACATACATAAGGTTATAAATTAATTTGCATTTGATCGAGTGAAATAAGTATTTGGTCCCTAAGCAAAACCTGACTTAGTACTTGGTGGAGAAACCCTTGTTGGCAAGCACAGAAGTCAGACGTTTCTTGTAGTTGGTCACCAGGGTTGCACACACCTCAGGAGGGATTTTGGTCCACACCTCTTTACAGATCCTCTCCAAATTCTGAAGGTTTCGAGGTTGTCGCTTGGCAGCTTGAAGTTTCAGCTCCTTCCACAAATTTTCTACAGGATTAAGGTCTGGAGACTGGCTAAGCCTCTCCATGATGTTAACGTGCTTCTTCTTGAACCACTCCTTTGCTGCCTTGGCCGTATGTTTTGGGTCGTTGTCATGCTGGAACACCCATCCATGACCCATCTTCAGTGCTCCGACCGAGGGAAGGAGGTTCTCTTCAAAGATATTACAGTACATGGCCCCGTCCATCTGCCCCTCAATGCGGTGAAATCGTCCTGTACCCTGAGCAGAGAAACAGCCCCAAAGCATAATGTTTCCACCTCCGTGCTTGACGGTGGAGATGGTGTTCTTGGGATTGTATTCAGCATTTCTCTCTCTCCAAACACGACGAGCTGAATTGATGCCGAAAAGTTCAATTTTGGTCTCATCTGGCCACATCATCTTCCAAGCCTTCTCTAAATCATTTAGGTGCTCACTGGCAAACTTCAGACAGGCCTGTATATGTGCCTTCTTGAGCAGGGGGACCTTGCGGAAAGTGCAGGATTTCGATCCATTACAGCGCAGTATGTTACCAATGGTTTTCTTGGTGACTATGGTCCCGGCTGCCTTGTGATCATTAACAAGCTCCTCTCGTGTAGTTCTGGGCTGATCCCTCACCCTTCTCATGATCATCCTTACTCCACGAGGCGAGATCTTGCATGGAGCTCCAGGCCGATGGGCAATTGACTGTTCTTTTGTATTTCTTCCATTTTCTAATAATTGCACCAACAGTTGGCTCCTTCTCACCAAGGTTCTTGCTGATGGTCTTGTAGCCCATTCTAGCCTTGTGCAGGTCTGCAATCTTGTCCCTGATGTCCTTTGGTCTTGCCCATGGTGGTGGAGAGGCTGATTCTGTTGACAGGTGTCTTATAACCATAACGAGTAGAAATTAGGCGTACTTTCTGAAAGTGACAGACTAATCTACATATGTGCCTCATGAGTGCATACAGTAACCGGTCTGTGGGAGCCAGAATTCCTGCTGGTTTGTAGGGGATCAAATACTTATTTTGTTCGATCAGATACAAATTAATTTATAACCTTTATATAATGTGTTTTTTCTGGACTTTTTTTGTTGATATTCTGTCTCTATCTGCTAAAGTAAAAGTACCATAAAAATTATAGCCCGCTCGTTTCTTTGTAACCGGGCAAACTTACGAAATCAGCAGGGAATCAAATCATTATTTTCCCCACTGTATCTGGCAGGCCTTACAAATCAATTGTAGTATAATTACAAATTCAGTAACCCCCAAAACAGGAAATGTCAATTTCCAATTTTCAGAGAAATATTTACCTCTCCAACCGCTTTACTGCACGTGCTTGCACAACACACTCGTGCACCCCCTCAACAGAGGTTCATATAACCACGCCCATTGTTTTAAACTTCCTAATGATTACCATTAGTGCAATATAGATGTTAATTTTATAGCCACTGCCTGAGTTACGAAGGTCAACACACACACACGTTTCATTTCATTTGTTTATTCTGTAATCTCTACTGTAGTTGAAGCAATATAGAAATTTGGATGTGTTTACCTCAGATTTACACCCCAGAGAAACAGGAAGTCAGGGTAGTCACAGGTGACTAAGAGTTCATAAACACTTGGGTGAACCTTCAGTAAAATACAGCTCCTCAATCTAAAACTAGGAATGCTTCAAGTACATTTTGTTCAAATATCTCATCTCATTATCTCTAGCCGCTTTATCCTGTTCTACAGGGTCGCAGGCAAGCTGGAGCCTATCCCAGCTGACTACGGGCGAAAGGCGGGGTACACCCTGGACAAGTCGCCAGGTCATCACAGGGCTGACACATAGACACAGACAACCATTCACACTCACACCTACGGTCAATTTAGAGCCACCAGTTAACCTAACCTGCATGTCTTTGGACTGTGGGGGAAACCGGAGCACCCGGAGGAAACCCACGCAGACACGGGGAGAACATGCAAACTCCACACAGAAAGGCCCTCGCCGGCCACGGGGCTCGAACCCGGACCTTCTTGCTGTGAGGCGACAGCGCTAACCACCACACCACCGTGCCGCCCCTTGTTCAAATATAGTCCTTAAAATTTACTTCAAATAAACATTAGATTTTCAATTAATTTTTCATAACCTTTCACCCTTTTGTACCAAGTGTATCCTGATACAAAGACTCTGGCTCAGACTGTACATGACAGCTTTTTTCCCCACTGAATATTATGCGAGAATGACTCACATCTGCCAAATCCTTAGCATTAAAAAGTCAACAATAAAATGCTCCAAAGAGTACGGTCCTTTATTAAGGAGCTCAGTGTTTCCAGAGACTTTTATTTTCCAGAGAACGCTGTTCCCCTGACTACGACTCTGATTAATCCATACAGGAAGTCATGTCTTTTGTAAAGATAAACATTAAGGGACAAAAAGTTAGAGTGCACTGGGTCACTGCTTTCATTTTTACCATTTTGTGATTTATTTGGAATGCAAATTTAAAAATAAATAAATAAATCCCCCATACACAATGTTTAAAAAATGATTTATTTAAGCAGGAAAGCTCCAGGTACAATGTCTGGGTGACCAGACCCTGGGTGCAATGCTTTTCAAAACTAAAGTCAAGGATTTAAACAAAAACACCCTACTTACAATCTCCAGGTTGATCCTCTTCAGGAGGGATTAAAGAACGAACAAAAAAAAAAAAAAAAACACCCCTGACCATGCCATTGATTTGAAAGCATGTTAAAAACTTATCAGGATATACACTCACAGATAACCAACACATGGCCATCATACGTTACCAGATTTACCTCCTGACCACAGGTCCAGGTACACAGTAGATGGTGACTGGCCTTCCTCTCACAGATAACTGATTAAAAGGGATGTACAGTGCAGAACACTCCTGTATACACTTTCCTGTGGAACCGCACGTCATGTAGGAGGTTGGCTGGTTGGTTATTTCTTTGCGAACGAGATCTTCATTGCGTTAGTCTGCGTGATCTTGAAACCCTGTAATGCTTCCCTGGCTGCACCAGCCTGCACTTCATTATCAAACTCCACGAAGGCAATGTCGTGACGACCCGGAACAAGACGCACCTCTTTGAACCCTGGGAACCTGATGAGGAGAGAGAGAGAGGAGAGAGAGAGAGAGAAGAGGTGGTGTGTGAGTAAACTGACCAAGATGCCCTATTCATAAAGCTGCCTGGTTCAGGTGCACCTTATGAAGGGCAAAAAGAATCACAAAGCTGAGTGCCAACAGTGGTTGGAAAAAAATACGGACATGTCACGGACTACAGATTACTGAAATATAATAAAAAGTGCTCGGAGAGTAGCCTAGTAAACTAGACCCAACCGCCTAGCGGCCAAAAATATTTTTTGCCTAGCGAATGGGTCTAGCCTCGCACCATATAAACAAAAACACCCCGGGCATCAAATCGTGTCCGCCAATCACAACGCAAGGTTTTTGTTTGGATTCTTTGGGCGGGCTTTTGCAGGAGTGACGACAAAGCTGCGCGACGCTGGAGAAAGCGCAACAGGAAAGATGGCTACGGCTAGTGAACAGCGCACGTTTGACTCCGCTTTGGAATCAGTTTTAGAAGAATTAGACTTGGAGTTTTTGTTGAAACATGAGCAGGAAGAGGCTCTCCGCCCATTCCTTTTCAAGAAGGACGTTTTCGCTGTTTTGCCGACCGGCTATGGCAAAAGTCTGATCTACCAGCTGGCTCCGCTCGTAGCCAAAAGGATGGGGCTAGTTTGTGCAGTACGAAGAATTAATAAACAGCTTTGAAACATTACTTTTTGATTGTTTCTTATTTTCCCGTTATTTTAAATTTAAGGGAAATTATTTCACCAAACACCACTAAATAAAAACTCTCAAAAACAGTTTAAGCAAACACTTAGGAAAAAAAATGTGTATGTGGTACAGACTCCAAACTTGTGGTCATTATCTCCAAACTTCTTAATATCTAGAACCTGTTTATTAATTAATATGCATTTTGAAAAATTATTTATTTCAAGGTCTCCCCCACTGCTTTCTGTTGCTCTGACTACATGACAGTTGCGCTGATTGGTCAGAGCGTTGGCCTATACGCACAGAGACAGTTTGAAAGACAGTGGGTTGTTCCTCCCACACCCTTTGGAAATGTCTACGGATCGAGGCCAGACTAAATATTCACATTTAGTCTGGCTTGCCAGGCTACTCGGAGAGCACAATATCCCCCCTGCTGGTAACTTGGCCATAACTCTGGTAAAATGTGACTAAATTGAGCAAAATTGCAATATGTGTATTACCG
Organism: Neoarius graeffei; assembly: GCF_027579695.1. Lineage (NCBI taxonomy): Eukaryota > Metazoa > Chordata > Actinopteri > Siluriformes > Ariidae > Neoarius > Neoarius graeffei. Next base: position 79,887,560 of record NC_083574.1, read on the forward strand.
ACATATAACAAAGAATCCTGCCAAGTTTCATGAAATTCCTCCACAAATTGTGAGAGGAGTTGACTGCAGAAGCAGACAGGAAGAGGCTGCAGAGAGTGGTTAAGACAGCGCAGAAAATTGGCCGCTACCCTCTCCCCACCTTGGAAGACATCAACAACTCTCGCTGCCTCACCAGAGCGAGGAATATTGTTAACCTGAGCCATCATTTGTTTGACCTGCTGCCCTCTGGGAGGCGCTACAGGTGCATCAAGTCCATGACTAACACACTTAAGAACAGTTTTATCCCTAGAGCCATAACCCTGCTGAATGCAAACATGCAGTAACCCCACTCCTTGTTGACCGATCCATACTATTTATTATCTATTATTAGTTATCCACCTCAATAGTGCAATAATAAATGCAAAAAGCACCTTTTTTTTTTTTAAATGCATGTTGTGCATGCTGTATGTTTTGGGCACTGTTCTATTTTATGTGGGGGTTTTTTTTGGTGGTCTTGCTCTTTAAGGTTAGTTTTTAATTTTGTTGTATTTGGTACAATGACAAATTCTGATTCAGAAAGAAAACTCATGAAACTGTCAAATTATAAATTTTTGTTAATCAAGGGCTGTAACTCTTGGTAAAACACGACCGAATTGAACAAAATTACAATGTGCGCATTACCGACATATAACAAAGAATCCTGTCAAGTTTTGTGAAATTCCTCCAAAAACTGTGAGAGGAGTTGATTTCAGAAGGTGAGCACCCTTCCCGGGACGGACATCGCTACGACCTAATCCCACTTCGGGCCTTTCGGCCAGTGGGGGATAAAAAGGATACAAAATATGGCGTGGCTACGGATTTTAATACAGACGCATTACGGATGCTAGTAATTTACAGGTTGGTCATGGACGTCTCAGTATATTACGGATTGGATACAGATCAAATCAAATCAAGTTTATTTGTACAGCAAATCAAGTTTATTTGTACAGCGCTTTTAACAATAAACATTGTCGCAAAGCAGCTTTACAGAATTTGAACGACTTAAAACATGAGCTAATTTCATCCCTAATCTATCCCCAATGAGCAAGCCTGTGGCGACGGTGGCAAGGAAAAACTCCCTCAGACGACATGAGGAAGAAACCTCGAGAGGAACCAGACTCAAAAGGGAACCCATCCTCATTTGGGCAACAACAGACAGCCTGACTATAATATTAACAGTTTTAACAGGTATAACCCTCAACTGTCCTCATGGGGCCGTCCTTCACAGGAGTGGGGCGATAAAACTCCGACCAGACACAGGGCACCAGGATGGATCAAGCAGGTCCGAGGGGCAGAAGAGGCCAGCATCTCAATCCCAGGATCAACATGTAACTCAGAGGGACAGATGGGGGGGGAGAGAAAGAAAACACGTTGTTAGGTATGCCCTAAAAATGACAAGTATTAAATCTGTGTGGTAGGCTCGCAGAGACGAGAGTCTTTACATCAGGCATGACGCACAATGGCATGTTAATATGGTAAAAAATATATCATGACCTGCTCTGGCTGGATGCTTGATTGGGTGATGGGAGCACACTCCTCAGCAATGATGAGATGCAGATGGGACCCTTAGGCCTGGCCAAGACAATTCAGTTACATTTCACCGGGTCTGGGACATGCGACAGAACATCTGACGGCCGATTCCCTGCAGGCTACGATAGCCAGTCGAGGTCCCCACCGTCTCCACCAAAAGATTTCCTGTTGACTCCATGTAACTCAGAGGGACAGATTTGGGGTGGGGGAGAGAAAGAAAACACAGGTTGTTAGGTATGCCCAATGTCACCTGAATAAGTAGGAACAGTATACATATTGCACCGAGTACAAGCAGGGACTCCGGCAACTAACTATGACAGCATAACTAAAAGGAGAGAGCCAGAAGGTAACACAGGCATGAGGGAGCCCCGGGACATAAAGCAGCCAGCCACTGCACCGTCAACAAACTCGAGTGAGCAAGCGAGTGGGGACTGACAGCATCCATACATCCCAGTTTACCAAAACACTCTATGTCTGAGGACCCTCCAGATCTACTCCTTTACCTCATAAACACCATTAACAAAAGGCTTGACTAAACAGATATGTTTTCAGCCTAGACTTAAATGCTGAGACTGTGTCTGATTCCCGAACATTACTTGGAAGGCTGTTCCATAACAGTGGGGCTTTGTAAGAAAAGGCTCTGCCCCCTGATGTAGCCTTCACTATACGAGGTACCAGCAGATAGCCTGCACCTTTTGATCTAAGTAGGCGTGGCGGGTCATAGAGGAGCAGAAGTTCACTCAGGTACTGTGGTGCGAGACCATTTAGTGCTTTAAAGGTCAATAGTAGTATTTTATAATCAATACGAAATTTGATTGGGAGCCAATGCAGTGTGGATAAGACAGGCGTGATGTGGTCATATTTTCTAGTTCTAGTAAGGACTCTTGCTGCGGCATTTTGAACTAACTGGAGCTTGTTTATGCACTTATTGGAACATCCAGACAGTAAGGCATTACAATAATCCAACCTGGAGGTAACGAAAGCATGGACTAGTTTTTCTGCATCATGCAATGACATTAAATTTCTTATCTTTGCAATATTTCTGAGATGAAAGAAAGCTATCCGGGTGATGTTATCAATGTGAGTTTCGAATGAAAGACTGGGGTCAATAATCACTCCGAGGTCTTTTACTGCTGCACGTGAAGAAACAGAAAGGCCATCCAGAGTTACTGTGTAATCAGAAAACTTACTTCTAGCTTTATGTGGTCCTAGCACAAGTACTTCAGTCTTGTCAGAGTTAAGCAGAAGGAAATTTATAAGCATCCAGTGTCTAATGTCCTTAACACATTCCTCAATTTTATTAAGCTGGTGTCTCTCATCAGGTTTTGCAGAGACATACAACTGTGTGTCATCAGCATAACAGTGGAAACTAATACAATGTTTATGAATAATATCGCCCAAAGGTAACATATATAGAGAAAAAAGCAGTGGACCCAAGACAGAACCTTGTGGAACACCAAACTTTACCTCGGTACGTCTAGAAATATCACCATTTATATCGACATACTGATAACGATCAGTTAGATAAGACCTGAGCCAGGAGAGGGCCATTCCCTTAACTCCCACAACATTTTCTAGTCTATCCAGAAGAATGGAATGATCAATGGTATCAAATGCTGCACTAAGGTCAAGCAACACAAGTAGCGAGACACAGCCCTGATCAGACGCCAACAGTAGGTCGTTTACTACTTTAACCAGAGCTGTCTCTGTGCTATGATGAGGTCTAAATCCTGACTGATACATTTCATGGATGTTATTCCTATGTAAATATGAGCATAACTGCTGTGCCACAGCTTTTTCAAGGATCTTGGAGATAAAGGGGAGGTTTGATATTGGCCGATAATTGGACAGCTGACAGGGATCAAGGTCAGGTTTTTTAATCAGGGGTTTGATAACTGCTAGTTTAAAGGATTTGGGTACATAGCCAATCATAAGAGAAGAATTTATTATTTTTAGAAGCGGTTCAATTACTTCAGGTATTATCTGTTTGAATAGATGTGTCGGTAAGGGATCTAGTACGCAAGTTGAGGCTTTTGATGTAGAGATTAATGAGAGTAATTCAGTTTCTTTTAGGGGAGTAAAACATTCTAACTGATGATCTGATACAGTTATATTGTTAACTACAAGGTCGCTTTCATTGTCTAACCTTAAATTAGTAGTTTGAATTTTTTGTCGGATATTCTCAATTTTGTCATTAAAAAAATTCATGAAGTCGTTGCTACTACATACTGCAGGTGTGCATGTGTTGATAGTGGACTTATTCCTGGTTAATTTTGCTACAGTATTAAATAGGAATCTAGGATTATTTTTGTTATCTTCTATTAGGGAGGAGAGATATGTTGATCTCGCAGCACTAAGAGCTTTTTTATACTTCAGGAAGCTCTCCTTCCACGCCAATTTGAACACTACCAATTTTGTTTGACGCCATTTACGTTCCAATTTTCGAGTGGTCTGTTTTAATGTGCGAGTGTCATCATTATACCAGGGTGCTAATTTTTTGTCTCTGACCATTTTCCTTTTTAGAGGAGCTACATTATCTAAAGTATGGCGGAATGTTGACTCTAAGCATTCAGTTGCCTGATCGAGTTCTGCAGGGGCTGACAATGACCCAATCAAAGTTGATAACTCTGGGAGATCATTTATAAAGCTCTGTGCAGTAGTTGACGTGAAAGTACGTTTAATACAGTAGCGTGGTGAGGTGCATATATTATTACTCAGACATATTTTGAATGAGATGAGACAATGATCTGAGATAACTTCAGACTGTGGAAGTATGACTATATTGTCTACGTTTAATCTGAATGTTAGTATTAGATCAAGGGTGTGACCACCATTATGGGTCGGTCCTATGACATTCTGCTTAATCCCGACTGAATCTAAGATGGACACAAACGCTGTTTTTAAAGGGTCTTCTGGGTTATCGAAGTGAATATTAAAATCTCCGACAACTAAAGCTTTGTCTAAGGAAATAACCAAATCTGAGATAAAATCTGCAAATTCAGAAAGAAACTCAGAATATGGCCCCGGGGGCCTGTAAATAATAAGCAATGGAATTAACTGGGTAGACTTATTTTTTGAGGCTACATACATTATATGAGTATGAAGAACTTCAAATGTATTAAATTTATAACCAGGTTTGTGTGTTACACCTAGATAATCGTTATAAATAACCGCGACGCCTCCTCCTCTGCCAGTTAGACGAGGCTGGTGTATATAACTGTATCCAGGAGGACTCGCTTCATTTAATGCTATATATTCATTTGGCTTAATCCATGTTTCTGTTAAACACAGTACATTAAACTCCTGATCAGTAATGAGTTCATTAACCATTAGCGCTTTAGATGTAAGAGATCTAATATTTAATAGCCCCACCTTTAGATCAAAGGTGCTGGCAGCAGCTGTACAGTCAGTCTGATCTAATTTTATATTGATTAGGTTACTGGAACAAACTCTCTGAAAATTTCTACCTTTTTGTTGAGCTCGGGGAACAGACACAGTCTCGATGTAGTGGGCCCTGAGTGACGACTCTGTGCAGCTAGCAGACAGTCGGTTTAGCCTGTTCGTCTGCTCCCTGGCCTTGGCTCTGGATTGTCAGAAATTAACTAGGCCTGTTCTGAGACTATGACCTATGCTGCAGGAAATGAGAGCAGCACCTTCCCGAGTGGGATGGATACCGTCCCGCCCTAACAGGCCAGCAGTGCCCTCAAAATTAGCCCAATTATCTATAAAGCCCACACTGTTTTCAGAGCACCACCTGGACAGCCAGCAGTTCAGCGACCATAACCTGCTGTAAGCTACATCGCCACGCCGCATTGGGATGGGGCCAGAGCATACTACAGCATCGGACATCGCCTTCGCTAATTTAAACACCTCTACAAAGTTACTCTTAGTAACCTCAGACTGACGAAGGCGTATATCATTAGCTCCTGCATGGATAACTATCTTTGAGAACCTATGCTTGCCTAGGACCCTAAGATTACCTGCTATGTCCGGCGCCCTGGCTCCCGGTATACACCTGACTAAAGCTGCTGGTGCCCCTAAAGGCTGAGCTAATTTCACATGCCGTATGATAGAGTCCCCTATAACCAGAGCTCTTTCAGGTTTCTCAGTGGGTGCATCACTAAGGAGAGCAAACCTGTTCGACACGTGACGCGGAGAGGAGTGGTGCTCCCGTGGGCGAGCCTCAGCGGTAGCTTTGGCTCTACGCTTATGCTGCCGAGCCGTCACCCATTCGCCCCGCTGTAAGGGCTCTAATGCCGGAGTTGGAGGATTGCTAACTCCACCTAGGGCGTCCAGACTTTCCCTAACAGAAACTACACTGTTCTCACGCTCACTAACCTGCTCTAAAGCCTGGACACGCGCTTCTAGCACTGAAATCTTCTCCGTCAGAGAGCTAACTAATCTGCACTTATCACAAGTAAAGCTAATAGAGCTATCGCTAGTGACGGAGGAAGAATGACTAAACATCCTGCACTCAGCACACTGAGTGCAGGATGTTTAGATGATGCATCACAGATGGTTAATTTTACAGACGTTGCTACAAGTTGACAGAACAAAGACATCATGAAGATTGCCTCCACGGTGACATCATCTGTCGATGGTAGCTACATGGAGGTAGAAGTACCAGATAAAGTCGAGCCAATATGAACTAACTGGCAGACGAGTCTTTCAATAAGAGATCTTATAATATACAGACAACTCGGAAATGCCATTTTTTGCCAAAAGGGGGTGAAGTTTATGTACTGCATTTCACCCGAAGACTGATGTAGAAAAGTAGTTTACATCCTGTTGTTGCCAAACTTTAACAACGGCACAGTGTTACATCATTACATCAGTGATGAATCTATATCTAAACCATAGACACTTGTGAAGGACTTGTTGGTGTAGAAACTAACATTAGAAAATACACTACCGTTCAAAAGTTTGGGGTCACTTTGAAGTTTCCTTATTTTTGAAAGAAAAGCACTGTTCTTTTCAATGAAGATCACTTTAAACTAATCAGAAATCCACTCTATACAGTGGTGCTTGAAAGTTTGTGAACCCTTTAGAATTTTCTATATTTCTGCATAAATATGACCTAAAACATCATCAGATTTTCACACAAGTCTGAAAAGTAGATAAAGAGAACCCAGTTAAACAAATGAGACAAAAATATTATACTTGGTCATTTATTTATTGAGGAAAATGATCCAATATTACATATCTGTGAGTGGCAAAAGTATGTGAACCTTTGCTTTCAGTATCTGGTGTGACCCCCTTGTGCAGCAATAACTGCAACTAAACATTTTCGGTAACTGCTGATCAGTCCTGCACACCAGCCTGGAGGAATTTTAGCCCATTCCTCTGAACAAAACAGCTTAAACTCTGGGATGTTGGTGGGTTTCCTCACATGAGCTGCTCACTTCAGGTCCTTCCACAACATTTGGATTGGATTAAGGCCAGGACTTTGATTTGGCCATTCCAAAACATTAACTTTATTCTTCTTTAACCATTCTTTGGTAGAACGACTTGTGTGCTTAGGGTCGTTGTCTTGCTGCATGACCCACCTTCTCTTGAGATTCAGTTCATGGACAGATGTCCTGACATTTTCCTTTAGAATTCACTAGTATAATTCAGAATTCATTCTTCCATCAATGATGGCAAGCCGTCCTGGCCCAGATGCAGCAAAACAGGCCCAAACCATGATACTACCACCACCATGTTTCACAGCTGGGATAAGGTTCTTATGCTGTAATGCAGTGGTTTCCTTTCTGCAAACATAATGCTTCTCATTTAAACCAAAATTCTATTTTTGTCTCATCCATCCACAGAACATTTTTCCAATAGCCTTCTGGCTTGTCCACATGATCTTTAGCAAACTGCAGACAAGCAGCAATGTTCTTTTTGGAGAGCAGTGGCTTTCTCCTTGCAACTCTGCCATGCAGACCACTGTTGTTCAGTGTTCTCCTGATGGTGGACTCATGAACATTAACCAATGTGAGAGAGGCCTTCAGTTGCTTAGAAGTTACCCTGGGGTCCTTTGTGACCTCGCAGACTATTACACGCCTTACTCTTGGAGTGATCGTTGTTGGTCGACCACTCCTGGGGAGGGTAACAATGGTCTTGAATTTCCTCCATTTGTACACAATCTGTCTGACTGTGGATGGGTGGAGTCCAAACTCTTTAGAGATGGTTTTGTAACCTTTTCCAGCCTGATGAGCATCAACAACGCTTTTTCTGAGGTCCTCAGAAACCTCCTTTGTTCTTGCCTTGATACATTTCCACAAACATGTGTTGTGAAGATCAGACTTTGATCAATCCCTGTTCTTTAAATAAAACAGGGTGCCCACTCACACCTGATTGCCATCCCAATTGATTGAAAACACCTGACTCTAATTTCACCTTCAAATTAACTGCTAATCCGAGAGGTTCACATACTTTTGCCACGCAAAGATATGTAATATTGGATTATTTTCCTCAGTAGATAAATGACCAAGTATAATATTTTTGTCTCACTTGTTTAACTGGGTTCTCTTTATCTACTTTTAGGACTTGTGTGAAAATCTGATGATGTTTTAAGTCATATTTATTCAGAAATATAGAAAATGCTAAAGGGTTCACAAACTTTCAAGCACCACTGTACATTGCTAATGTGGTAAATGACTATTCTAGCTTCAAACCCACCTTGAATATTTAGCTGTGAACATTTCTCTACAATGTTCTCACACTATTTAACAAACTCCAGGAATTTAAGAAAGAAAGCACAACTTTATTTATTCATCACACACTTGTCAAATTCCTCTCGGCATTTAACCCATCTGAAGCAGTTACACACATGCGAGCAATGAGCGCACACACATACCCAGAGCAGTGGGCAGCCGCGCCCGGGGAGCAGTTGGGAGTTAGGTGCCTCGCTCAAGGGCACCTCAGCCCATAGCCGTCCCATATTAAACTAACCACGTCTTTGGACTGTGGGGGAAACCAGAGCACCCAGAGGAAACCCATGCAGACACGGGGAGAATATGCAAACTCCACACAGAAAGGCCCCGGCCGGCTGCTGGGCTTGAACCCAGAATCTTCTTGGTGTGAGGCAACAGTGCTAACCACTATACCACCATGCTGCCCGGTTAGGTGAAATGGCTACTCTAACTTGCCCATAGGTGTGTTAGTAGAGGACCTGGGACAGATCATCACCAAAAAAGTCCAGAATAAACATACATAAAAAGGTTATAAATTAATTTGCATTTGATTGAGTGAAATAAGTATTTGGTCCCTAAGCAAAACCTGACTTAGTACTTGGTAGAGAAACCCTTGTTGGCAAGCACAGAAGTCAGATGTTTCTTGTAGTTGGTCACCAGGGTTGCACACACCTCAGGAGGGATTTTGGTCCACACCTCTTTACAGATCCTCTCCAAATTCTGAAGGTTTCGAGGTTGTCGCTTGGCAGCTTGAAGTTTCAGCTCCTTCCACAAATTTTCTACAGGATTAAGGTCTGGAGACTGGCTAAGCCTCTCCATGACGTTAACGTGCTTCTTCTTGAGCCACTCCTTTGTTGCCTTGGCCATATGTTTTGGGTCGTTGTCATGCTGGAACACCCATCCATGACCCATCTTCAGTGCTCTGATGGAGGGAAGGAGGTTCTCTTCAAAGATCTTACAGTACATGGCCCTGTCCATCTGCCCCTCAATGCGGTGAAATCGTCCTGTACCCTGAGCAGAGAAACAGCCCCAAAGCATAATGTTTCCACCTACGTGCTTGACGGTGGAGATGGTGTTCATGGGATTGTATTCAGCATTTCTCTCTCTCCAAACACGACGAGCTGAATTGATGCCGAAAAGTTCAATTTTGTTCTCATCTGGCCACATCATCTTCCAAGCCTTCTCTAAATCATTTAGGTGCTCACTGGCAAACTTCAGACAGGCCTGTATATGTGCCTTCTTGAGCAGGGGGACCTTGCAGAAACTGCAGGATTTCGATCCATTACAGCGCACTATGTTACCAATGGTTTTCTTGGTGACTATGGTCCCGGCTGCCTTGTGATCATTAACAAGCTCCTCTCATGTAGTTCTGGGCTGATCCCTCACCCTTCTCATGATCATCCTTACACCACGAGGCGAGATCTTGCATGGAGCTCCAGGCCGATGGGCAATTGACTGTTCTTTTGTATTTCTTCCATTTACTAATAATTGCACCAACAGTTGGCTCCTTCTCACCAAGGTTCTTGCTGATGGTCTTGTAGCCCATTCTAGCCTTGTGCAGGTCTACAATCTTGTCCCTGATGTCCTTTGGTCTTGCCCATGGTAGTGGAGAGGTTGGAAGAGGTTGATTCTGTTGACAGGTGTCTTTTATAACCATAACGAGTAGAAATTAGGAGTACTTTCTGAAAGTGACAGACTAATCTACATATGTGCCTCATGAGTGCATACAGTAACCGGTCTGTGGGAGCCAGAATTCCTGCTGGTTTGTAGGGGATCAAACACTTATTTTGTTCGATCAGATACAAATTAATTTATAACCTTTATATAATGTGTTTTTTCTGGACTTTTTTTTTTTGATATTCTGTCTCTATCTGCTAAAGTAAAAGTACCATAAAAATTATAGCCCGCTCCTTTCTTTGTAACCGGGCAAACTTACGAAATCAGCAGGGAATCAAATCATTATTTTCCCCACTGTATCTGGCAGGCCTTACAAATCAATTGTAGTATAATTACAAATTCAGTAACCCCCAAAACAGGAAATGTCAATTTCCAATTTTCAGAGAAATATTTACCTCTCCAACCGCTTTACTGCACGTGCTTGCACAACACACTTGTGCACCCCCTCAACAGAGGTTCATATAACCACGCCCATTGTTTTAAACTTCCTAATGATTACCATTAGTGCAATATAGATGCTAATTTTATAGCCACTGCCTCAGTTATGAAGGTGAACACACACACACACACACACACTTGTTTCATTTCATTTGTTTATTCTGTAATCTCTACTGTTGTTGAAGCAATATAGAAATTTGGATGCGTTTACCTCAGATTTATACCCCAGCGAAACAGGAAGTCAGGGTAGTCACAGGTGACGAAGAGTTCATAAACACTTGGGTGAACCTTCAGTAAAATACAGCTCCTCAATCTAAAACTAGGAATGCTTCAAGTACATTTTGTTCAAATATCTCATCTCATTATCTCTAGCCGCTTTATCCTGTTCTACAGGGTCGCAGGCAAGCTGGAGCCTATCCCAGCTGACTACGGGCGAAAGGCGGGGTACACCCTGGACAAGTCGCCAGGTCATCACAGGGCTGACACACAGACAACCATTCACACTCACATTCACACCTACGGTCAATTTAGAGTCACCAGTTAACCTAACCTGCATGTCTTTGGACTGTGGGGGAAACCGGAGCACCCGGAGGAAACCCACGCGGACACGGGGAGAACATGCAAACTCCGCACAGAAAGGCCCTCGCCGGCCACGGGGCTCGAACCCGGACCTTCTTGCTGTGAGGAGACAGCGCTAACCACTACACCACTGTGCCGCCCCTTGTTCAAATATAGTCCTTAAAATTTACTTCAAATAAACATTAGATTTTCAATTAATTTTTCATAACCTTTCACCCTTTTGTACCAAGTGTATCCTGATACAAAGACTCTGGCTCAGACTGTACATGACAGCTTTTTTCCCCACTGAATATTATGCGAGAATGACTCACATCTGCCAAATCCTTAGCATTAAAAAGTCAACAATAAAATGCTCCAAAGAGTACGGTCCTTTATTAAGGAGCTCAGTGTTTCCAGAGACTTTTATTTTCCAGAGAACGCTGTTCCCCTGACTACGACTCTGATTAATCCATACAGGAAGTCATGTCTTTTGTAAAGATAAACATTAAGGGACAAAAAGTTAGAGTGCACTGGGTCACTGCTTTCATTTTTACCATTTTGTGATTTATTTGGAATGCAAATTAAAAAAATAAATAAATAAATCCCCCATACACAATGTTTAAAAAATGATTTATTTAAGCAGGAAAGCTCCAGGTACAATGTCTGGGTGACCAGACCCTGGGTGCAATGCTTTTCAAAACTAAAGTCAAGGATTTAAACAAAAACACCCTACTTACAATCTCCAGGTTGATCCTCTTCAGGAGGGATTAAAGAACAAAAAAAAAAAAAAAAAAAATACCCCTGACCATGCCATTGATTTGAAAGCATGTTAAAAACTTATCAGGATATGCACTCACAGATAACCAACACATGGCCATCATACGTTACCAGATTTACCTCCTGACCACAGGTCCAGGTACACAGTAGATGGTGACTGGCCTTCCTCTCACAGATAACTGATTAAAAGGGATGTACAGTGCAGAACACTCCTGTATACACTTTCCTGTGGAACCGCACGTCATGTAGGAGGTTGGCTGGTTGGTTATTTCTTTGCGAACGAGATCTTCATTGCGTTAGTCTGCGTGATCTTGAAACCCTGTAATGCTTCCCTGGCTGCACCAGCCTGCACTTCATTATCAAACTCCACGAAGGCAATGTCGTGACGACCCGGAACAAGACGCACCTCTTTGAACCCTGGGAACCTGATGAGGAGAGAGAGAGAGAGAGAGAGAGAGAGAGAGGGAAGAGGTGGTGTGTGAGTAAACTGACCAAGATGCCCTATTCATAAAGCTGCCTGGTTCAGGTGCACCTTATGAAGGGCAAAAAGAATCACAAAGCTGAGTGCCAACAGTGGTTGAAAAAAAAAATACGGACATGTCACGGACTACAGATTACTGAAATATAATCAAGAGTGCTCGGAGAGTAGCCTAGTAAACTAGACCCAACTGCCTAGCGGCCAAAAATATTTTTTGCCTAGCGAATGGGTCTAGCCTCGCACCATATAAACAAAAACACCCCGGGCATCAAATCGTGCCCGCCAATCACAACGCAAGGTTTTTGTTTGGATTCTTTGGGCGGGCTTTTGCAGGAGTGACGACAAAGCTGCACGACGCTGGAGAAAGCGCAACAGGAAAGATGGCTACAGGCTAGTGAACAGCGCGCGTTTGACTCCGCTTTGGAATCAGTTTTAGAAGAATTAGGCTTGGAGTTTTCGTTGAAACATGAGCAGGAAGAGGCTCTCCGCTCATTCCTTTTCAAGAAGGACATTTTCGCCGTTTTGCCGACCGGCTATGGCAAAAGTCTGATCTACCAGCTGGCTCCGCTCGTAGCCAAAAGGATGGGGCTAGTTTGTGCAGTACGAAGAATTAATAAACAGCTTTGAAACATTACTTTTTAATTGTTTCTTATTTTCCCGTTATTTTAAATTTAAGGGAAATTATTTCACCAAACACCACTAAATAAAAACTCTCAAAAACAGTTTAAGCAAACACTTAGAAAAAAAAAATGTGTATGTGGTACAGACTCCAAACTTGTGGTCATTATCTCCAAACTTCTTAATATCTAGAACCTGTTTATTAATTAATACACATTTTGAAAAATTATTTATTTCAAGGCCTCCCCCACTGCTTTCTGTTGCTCTGACGTCACAGTTGCGCTGATTGGTCAGAGCGTTGGCCTATACGCACAGAGACAGTTTGAAAGACAGCGGTTTGTTCCTCCCACACCCTTTGGAAATGTCTACGGATCGAGGCCAGACTAAATATTCACATTTAGTCTGGCTTGCCAGGCTACTCGGAGAGCACAATATCCCCCCTGCTGGTAACTTGGCCATAACTCTGGTAAAATGTGACTAAATTGAGCAAAATTGCAATATGTGTATTACCGACATATAACAAAGAATCCTGCCAAGTTTCATGAAATTCCTCCACAAATTGTGAGAGGAGTTGACTGCAGAAGCAGACAGGAAGAGGCTGCAGAGAGTGGTTAAGACAGCGCAGAAAATTGGCCGCTACCCTCTCCCCACCTTGGAAGACATCAACAACTCTCGCTGCCTCACCAGAGCGAGGAATATTGTTAACCTGAGCCATCATTTGTTTGACCTGCTGCCCTCTGGGAGGCGCTACAGGTGCATCAAGTCCATGACTAACACACTCAAGAACAGTTTTATCCCTAGAGCCATAACCCTGCTGAATGCAAACATGCAGTAACCCCACTCCTTGTTGACTGATCCATACTATTTATTATCTATTATTAGTTATCCACCTCAATAGTGCAATAATAAATGCAAAAAGCACCTTTTTTTTTTTTTAAATGCATGTTGTGCATGCTGTATGTTTTGGGCACTGTTCTATTTTATGTGGGGTTTTTTTTTGGTGGTCTTGCTCTTTAAGGTTAGTTTTTAATTTTGTTGTATTTGGTACAATGACAAATTCTGATTCAGAAAGAAAACTCATGAAACTGTCAAATTATAAATTTTGTTAATCAAGGGCTGTAACTCTTGGTAAAACACGACCGAATTGAACAAAATTACAATATGCGCATTACCGACATATAACAAAGAATCCTGTCAAGTTTTGTGAAATTCCTCCAAAAACTGTGAGAGGAGTTGATTTCAGAAGGTGAGCACCCTTCCCGGGACGGACATCGCTACGACCTAATCCCACTTCGGGCCTTTCGGCCAGTGGGGGATTAAAAGGATACAAAATATGGCGTGGCTACGGATTTTAATACAGACGCATTACGGATGCTAGTAATTTACAGGTTGGTCATGGACGTCTCAGTATATTACGGATTGGATACAGATGATGCATCACAGATGGTTAATTTTACAGACGTTGCTACAAGTCGACAGAACAAAGACATCATGAAGATTGCCTCCACGGTGACATCATCTGTCAATGGTAGCTACATGGAGGTAGAAGTACCAGATAAAGTCGAGCCAATATGAACTAACTGGCAGACGAGTCTTTCAATAAGAGATCTTATAATATACAGACAACTCGGAAATGCCATTTTTTGCCAAAAGGGGGTGAAGTTTATGTACTGCATTTCACCCGAAGACTGATGTAGAAAAGTAGTTTACATCCTGTTGTTGCCAAACTTTAACAACGGCACAGTGTTACATCATTACATCAGTGATGAATCTATATCTAAACCATAGACACTTGTGAAGGACTTGTTGGTGTAGAAACTAACATTAGAAAATACACTACCGTTCAAAAGTTTGGGGTCACTTTGAAGTTTCCTTATTTTTGAAAGAAAAGCACTGTTCTTTTCAATGAAGATCACTTTAAACTAATCAGAAATCCACTCTATACATTGCTAATGTGGTAAATGACTATTCTAGCTGCAAATGTCTGGTTTTTGGTGCAATATCTCCATAGGTGTATAGAGGCCCATTTCCAGCAACTCTCACTCCAGTGTTCTAATGGTACAATGTGTTGCTCATTGCCTCAGAAGGCTAATGGATGATTAGAAAACCCTTGTACAATCATGTTAGCACAGCTGAAAACAGTTGAGCTCTTTAGAGAAGCTATAAAACTGACCTTCCTTTGAGCAGATTGAGTTTCTGGAGCATCACATTTATGGGGTCGATTAAATGCTCAAAATGGCCAGAAAAAAAAAAAAAAAAAAGTGTCTTGACTATATTTTCTATTCATTTTACAACTTATGGTGGGAAATAAAAGTGTGACTTTTCATGGAAAACACAAAATTGTCTGGGTGACCCCAAACTTTTGAACGGTAGTGTATGCATTAATCTAAACCTAGGAGACGAATTACAGCAGGCACCATTATAGAAAACTCAGCAACACCTTCTGACCGATCAGATTTGATAAGAACAGCCCTGTTGTATAACCAACATTCATACCTATGAAGCCTCACAGCAACAAGGAGATGAAAATACATCAAGTAGAGCAAAGGACTTACTGATTAAATAGCATGGAGAGCATGAGCTCATTGGTCTCCTCTGGCAGGTTGGTGAGGAACAGGATGTGATTAGGCGGGTTCTCGGAGACCTACGGATTAAAAAAAAAAAAAAAAGAAATACACATCTAGTTCAAACATGGTGGATTTTTAGACATTATATATCATTCCAATTTCTTAGGAGGAGTCATACCTGCTGAGGCATCTGTCCTGGCATTTGCCCAGGCATCATCTGACCTGGAGGCATGGCACCTGGTGGCATCTGTCCAGGGCCCATACCTGGGGGTGGCATCATACCAGGAGGTGGCATGTAAGGAGGCTGACCTGGCATTGGCATCATACGAGGAGCTTGACTCATAGGAGGCATTCCCTTTAGGAAAAAAAAAAAAAAAGATATGAAAATAGAAATACGATAACCAACAGTTTTAACCTAAAGCAAAGACAATTTGCAACTGCGATCTGTTTACTGAGTACAAGCCCTGCCTGCACCAAGGCACTTTTCAGAATAGCAAACTTGACAAGAAATACAAGTGTCCACTGGATTATATGAATAAACCCTAAAGACTCCATTGCTGTTCAACTCACAGGCATAGCAGCAGGAACTCCAGCCATGCCAGCAGCAGCACCCTTCTTTGACCCTCCTGACTCCGCAGCTTTAGGCTTCTTCTTCTCCTTCTTGCGATCCCGCTCCACATACGTACCCTTCATCTTGGCGATAATGTCTGAGTCTTGCTTGGCATACTGAATACGCTACATGGACAGAACAACCAGAGTGTTACACAGCAGACCTTGGAAATCTAATGTCACACCAGAGCAACTTTTGGGAAATTGTTTGCATACAGACGGTTAAGAGACATGAATGCTTGCTGGATCATGATACCTGGCTCACCAGTCGGCTAATTTTTCCCCAGAACGCGTGCCAAGTAACAGTAAGTAAACACAGGAGGCAAGTCCCCTGTGGCAGCAGCAATTTTTTTTTTTAGAAACAGTACAGAGAGACCACAGTCTCACCTTGTTTCTATTGGCTTACAAAACTAAGGCTCATGAATTCACTGGTCTCACTTAAAGTGTATGTCAGTGTTTCCCAACCTTTCTTGAGCCACGGCACATATTTTACATTTGAAAAATCCTACGGCACACCACCAAACAAAAATATGTCACAAAAAGTATATATATAATGAAATATAATGATCATCTCATCTCAATTTACTTACTCAGTGTGAAACCTGGGCCTGTTTAGTTGAACACAAAGCTGATATACTCGCAGGAATTGAAGAAAGACACACACGAAGATCTTCCTCAACACCTCTGAGTCTCTCCTTTTTTAGTTTTTATAGTAGTCATGCTTGAAAAGCCCAGCTCGCATAGATAGGTTGTGGAAAATCACCTTTTTCGCTTTCTTCTGACCTCTACTCATACTAGGGCCTTCATCTGGGTCAGAATTTTCTCCAGGACCCAGTTTGGATTGTGTACTTTTTCTTTTCAAATATTTATCCATCGCCATCACCACTGTCACGCCCAAAGCATTACTATTACATTACATATTGTTTGAATGGCAACAGGTAGATACACCGGTTAATTAGCTACCTGCTGCCATTTACAGGGATGTGATTGGCCAAGGACAAAAAAGCAGGAAAATATATAGACCCATAATGCGACACGGCAGCAGTGTGGTGTGGTGTGGTATGGCGCGGCAACGACGCGGTGCGGCAACAGTGCAGCCACTACACACAGTAACCTCATTTGACACTTTTAATGAAAAGTGCAATACGCAAACATTTAGTGCCAATTTTCATCATTGGAAAACAATTATTTTGAGGGCAAACAACCTCAAACATCAAACAATAGGTGCAGATATTAGAACAGGTGATGAGCACACACTCACAGTGTCATCATTTTTTTCAAAATATGCACAATGTCAGTAAGTGTAGTATTAAGTCAAGAAGTGTAACAAAGTACAAAGTCAGGAAGTGTAACTTGGACATACAAGTGAAAAAACACTAAACAATATAATAACAGTGTAAAGCTCAGTTTAATTACCACTAAACACTTTACTTAAGTTAAACATCATACGCGTTAAAGTGACATGGTTCTGAATGCAACACACAACTGGAACATTCAATTGGTTTATTTTTCATCATTTCTGCACTATATTGTTTCAGCGTCTCTTGGTATTAACTGTGTGTCGATGATCGGTTCCGTGAAACATCGCGATATTCAACACGATATTTCCATTAATATCTGTTTTTATTCCTTTTGATTTAAAAATCCACATTCACAAAAGGTATAGATAATTTTATTAGGTATAGATATTAGTTCATATGTTTTAACGTCTATTTTTCTGTAAAGCTGCTTTGTGAATATGTCTGTTGTTAAAGCGCTATACAATAAATTGACTTGACAATCAAATCAATTTATTAATACCAGTGTATTGTTGTAGATACACATATAACCTCATAGATGCATTAAATGCAAGCTTGTATGTAAAAGTGTCGCATGACTTAGGATCAAAGCAGATTATTTTTGGAGAGGAAACAGGGACACATGCAATCAAACTCCAGGTATTGCTCTATAATAGCCACTAGTTAGCATCAAATGCAGGCACTGTGACCTGGTAAAGTGTGGTTTCATGTCATTAACCATGTATAGTGATGTTACAAAGAAAAATAAAACTTGGAAGGAAGGATCAAAGATGGTTGCTGTGTCTAGTGAGTGTGTATATATAGAGAATGATGTGGTACAAAGCCTATGATGTAAATTAATTGCTTAATAGATTAGTTTGTGTTTAACTCAAGCAGCGGCTACAATTA
Source organism: Neoarius graeffei (assembly GCF_027579695.1). Classification (NCBI taxonomy): domain Eukaryota; kingdom Metazoa; phylum Chordata; class Actinopteri; order Siluriformes; family Ariidae; genus Neoarius; species Neoarius graeffei. The sequence continues at coordinate 79,905,693 of NC_083574.1, forward strand.
TCGACACTAATGATCTTTTGGCCATTGCAAAAGTAGAAAAGACTTTCAATGGAGCACTTGCATGTGACGTCAAAGCCGATCCAGATTGTGACAGACGCCATCTTGTAGGTCAAACGCCATATTCCGCCTTCTACTTCTGCTTTTACTTCTACCTTTTCTTCTGGAAAACCCTACTATATACAATTCTACTACAACGGCTGCGGCTACAAGCTCTCCCTACCTGTGCACGGTTTTTATGTCTTTTGTGTGTATTTCTGCGTGCTGTTCGTCTGTACCGGACTTCAATATCCACTACAACCGTATGGACTTACTGGACACTGGTTTCCAGCAGAAAATGACGGTTTGTAGTGATTTCCATCGCATGCACAACATTCCGGACGAGATAGCGAGACCAGCGGGGTCTCCGTGGATTGTTATCGGAAGCAAAGCGAAGGAGGCGGCGCCGGGAGCGGAAGCAAAAGCGAGGCTGCAGAGCCGGCCTGTTGACTAAGCTCAGAAAACAGCCACTCAAATCTCCACTGCTAAGCCTCTACCTCTCCAACGCCACATCCATGTAAACAAGACGGACGATTTGGAATTACAGCTGGAATTACCTTATTCTATTCTATAATCGGCTGGTCAGTGCTATACTCAATACTTAAGTGACTTACCCATCCAATGAGGATTCTTGTTTACAAGATGCCACATCTGAGTCGCTGACAAATCCTGAATTTCTGTAAAAATAACTGTCCAGAGATTTATAAGCATGCAGTGCTTCACCACTGAACAGCGAGGGAAAGTTAATGAGGTAATTATACACGTCTGGGTATTCCACCTCTGGCAGTTCAAAATCCGGTCGTGAAAACTCCGTCCGGTAAGCCATAAGGGTCACTAATCTGTAGGTCGTTTATTTTAGATATATATCTAGTTATCTGTTCATTAGAAAAATGAGCCGTGTAGTCCGTCGGTTGAAATTGATCCATTCTGTACACGAGTGCAGCAGTATTCAGCGGTGTTTTTGACCGACAAGATGGCGGTTGTGTACTTTCCGGTCACGTGACTGCAAGATCTCTATACATAAATTGTGCATGAATAGTGACTCGAACTTACAGTGGGGGGGGGAGTTGATTCCCGATTACTTAGCATATCAGATCACGTGACACCATTCCACAAGTATTTGACACCTTTGTCCACAGTTATCAACACCATTCCACAATTATTGACATCCAGACAGGGCTTGACATTAACTTTTAAACCCACTTGCCTTGCCCTTTTATTAAAAAAAAAAACTAGAGGTGGATGATATAACAGAAAAAACAAACAAAAAATGATATATAAATATTTTGCACAGGACTGTGTTCCTCTGATAACAGAAACAAAGCTCCAGCTCTCTCTGCTCTTAATCTGTTCTGTTCTTTCAGGATATATTGCGCATGTCGCTCTTTTGTTGAGGTTTTTTTTTTTAAATGCCCGAGTTGTTTGAAACCAATCTGGGTTTTGTGTGTCGAAAAAGGAAGCTGCTTCACCTGTAAGAAAAATCAAGCACTTTCATGAAGGAGCTAACTCGAATGTGAGCAGAAAAAAAAAAATAAAACGAGATTCTTAAGCAAACTCTTTCATAGGGCTGCTCGATATTGGAAAAAATCAATATCACGATTTTTTCAGTAAATATCGATATCGCGATTTTTAAAACGATATTTATACACCTTTTTTTAAAGCCCTGATCATCAACACCTGAGGCACCGGGCCACATTTTTATAGTACAGGCCTCATAGGCTACCTGTCAACCCTTCCCGTTGTACCCTGAAACGCCTTTTACTTAAACTATTTACTGTGCAAGCGCGTACTTTGCATAGGTCCTATCGCCTGCACAAGGCTCACGTTCTCCTCACTCAACATTTCCGATCACAGAGGATGGAGCCAGCGCTGGTATTACCAGTGATTACTGCGTAACGTCCACACTGGCTCGTAGCCAGCCAAGGATAAAATCTCTCTCTCTCTCACACACACACACACACTACAACGTAAGCTTGTGTGTTGTTAAGACACCAACATTAAAACACGCACACACACGGACTGGCCATTGGGAGTAGCGGGAGTTTGTGGGCCGGCGGAGAAAAAAAAAAAAAAGTTGCGCGCTGGCCTTTAATATGATAAGCAATGTTAACAGTTTCTTTAAGAAACTGTTAACATTGCTTATCATATTAAAGGCCAGCGCGCAACTGTAATAAACAATGTTAACAGTTTCTTAAAGAAACTGTTAACATTGCTTATCATATTAAAGGCCAGCGCGCAACTGTTTTGTTTTTTTCTCCGCCGGCCCACACTGAACCACCGGGAAAACTCCCGCTACTCCCGATGGCCAGTCCGTGTGTGAACACGCACAATATAGAGACAAGTCCTTAAGAATTAACATACATGAAAATAGCTCAGCGGCATGTAAACATTCCCTGAAAGTGTAGGTGGCACTGCGGCTAGATGCTACGTGAAATGGCACAAGGCAAACACCATGCTTCGCTCAGTCAACAGACAAAATCCACGAACCCAGTAGTCCTCCTACTACTGTGGGTTAGTGTTCTGTGGCCAAAAACACCCTATGCACAGTCATTCCAAAACATCCCCACTAGTTGCAGGTTATGTCTCAAATACAGATATGCGTTGTGGATTAAGCGATCTATTTTCAAGCATCAGGCTTCTCTTCCTTCATCTTCCAAATGTGGACTCCGCTATCTTTTTGGCATGTCAGCATTGAAATACCATTTGCAGAGATATTTCACTCGAAAAGTAAAAGCAACACATGATTAGGGCTACATGATTAGCAGGGGGACACCGTTTTAAGCGCACGGAATTTTAAAAACAATGTAATTACATCCGAGTCCGTCTACATCGCGCAATAAACCCGTCCTTAGCAGAACCTACTTCAAAGCATGATGCGAGCTGCAGATGCACAAGTCAAAATCAAATGAACCCAAGTAAACATGCCGCGGCGGGCAACATTAATAACCAAATTGCCTTACCTTAAAACGCTGCCTTGACCACAGGACGACTCGCAATTATTCCACTTAAATCCACACGGTTTAACACATCTAACACAGCTAGCAAGCTGGATATGTGCTAATATTGTTGTGCTTGTTTTCTTCCGTAGATGCCATTTTTACATTACCCAGTCCCACATCCAAAAATATGACGTAAATATGTTAATTGTATTATTATAACTATTAGCAAGCAAATCAAACAACATATTAACAAATCAATATATCAAATCACCCGACACGTATGAAAACAGAAGAATTGATTTTTTACTGTTGCGGAGATATCGCGGGAGTAGAATGGATGACGTATGCAAGGCTACGGTGTGCCTTAGGGGACAGAAGGGTTCGTTTTACCTTACTGTCACGTCAATGTTATTGTTGTTTTATTGCCATTGTAGAAATATTGTGCACGTCCCTTTCGACAAATGACAAAAAATCGTTTCATATCGATATTATGAATTTTGATATCGTTTGACACCAATATCGATATCGCGATAAAAATACGATATATTGCACAGCTCTACTCTTTCATACTTACTTCCGACTTTGTTTTTGTAAAATACATTTTAAATCCAATTGTAAATTTCTCTGAAGTTTTCAGGCTGAGCTCCTCTTGTTGTATTCTTTAACCACTCATTTCCTCGTTGTTCTTGAAGCATTTGTTTCTGTTTGTTAACATTTTTCTTGACAGCGGGGTTTAGATTAAGCCTTGCTTGCATGAAAGATGGTGTCTGTCTATAACCCCAGCTGTAATTATCACATGATGCACGTCGTCATGCACAGGGGTCTATAAATAGTATGCGTACCATACTACAACAGCGGGGGTATATAAAATAACTTGCAAAGCAGTAAATGAAACTGAGACTAAGAAAACAGCCAAGACATAACGGCGGATACGTAGTGAGGGACGCTTTTACACTACGTTCACACTGCAGGCTGAAGTGACTCAAATCCGATTTTTTCGCCCATATGTGACCTGTATCCGATCTTTTATTGACAATATGAACGACACAGATCTGATTTTTTCAAATCCGACCCAGGCCGTTTGGATATGTGGTCCTAATTCCGATTCCTATCCGATCTTTTCATATGCGACTTCAGTCTGAACCGCCAGGTCGCATTCATCCGACTTACACGACATCAACAAGCCACAAACGTCACTATTCTGCGCTGAAGTAGGTGGCGGGTCTCTCAAAAAAAGTTACAACATGGCTTTGATGTTCCTTTGAACGGAGGTTGCAGTCACTACCCCGCAGAACGCCTGAGCCAAAACCCTTGCCCTCTTCCTTCTCAACCTCCTCCTTAACATCAGGCTATTGTGCATGTTCTGGCTCCATCGCAACAACAACTGCATCATTGCCAGGTACTCCATGCTGGCTACTGTCATACACAGGAAACTTTAGGTTACTTCCGTAAACACTGGCCATGCTCACTGCATGTGACGTCGTCGTATCCTGCAATGCGCATGCGGAACACTTTTAGGTCGCTTTTCGTTCATACTGAGGATCACATACAAGTTGCATATATTTGTTAATGAACGACCTCACAAAAAAATCGGATTTCACAAAAAAATCGGAATTGAGCATTAAGCCTTGCAGTGTGAACGTAGTGTTAGAAGAAGAAACCTTTGTCACATGCACACTTCAAGCAGTGAAATTCATCCTCTGCATTTAACCCAGGCCTACCTGAATCATCCAAATGTTGATCCTATTGACAACTGAAGACATCGAAGACACTGGTATGCTACGTCACACACGAGAGTAGGGTGACAGCTGCATCCATTCCAACAACAAACTGACTACTAACGCGCGTGCGTCTTACATTACTTGACTCGGGTCACATAAAGGTTACTCTCGCGTTATGCATAATGGGCTTTTTAGTGATGCAGTGCTTGCAAAGCACAGCATCACTATTGTTCTTCTGCGTGTTTCTTCTTAAACTTATTCACCTTCCGTACAAATTTCGATTTTGAATAACTCAATAACCGTACGTCGCACACAGACAAGCAATATATCAAAATGTCCGGCTCGATCGGACTCGCTATGCTATTACTTTGTTCGTTATTGTATGATTTTTTCGCGACGCAGTCGCGAAAATATTATCCAAAATTTCCCATTCATTTCTATGGAATTAATTGGAAAACATAGCACTTTTTCAAACCTCCGCTGCTCTGGCAGGCTTTCACCTAGAGACATGATTCAAACTTTAAAACTTAGAGAAATTTCTCCTGTGTGGATCTGCCATTCAACTTTTTTGCTAGGTTCTATACTTTTGGATCAGTCCCGGCTCAAACACCATGTGGGTACCTGGAGAAAATCAGGCTTTATAATGGGTGTCTATTGCGTTACACACCAGTGGAGCTCGTTAAGTTAGAGGGTAGAGAGCTTGAAAAAAAAATAGCTCAAACTTTCTCATTTAAACTGTGTTTTCAGCCACAATTTTCACTCCACACACAATTTTCTCAAAAGTAGTAGCCACTCTTGTCCTGATTCACACAATGTTTCTACCTGAACGATAGGATTTACAGTTTTTGAAAGTAAGGAGAGGACAGGCACGCTGCCCCAGAGACTCCCATTATAAACATGGCAGCGCTTGTACTGCAAAATCAGAAAAATCACTCATTTTTAACTCGCTCTAGCATCCTCATTTTTTACACTACAGACAAAAAAAATTACATCAATGCGTTCAGGAGAGCCTTGTGGCACTCAATGTGAAAGAATTTTGTGAATATCTCCTTCCGTTTTTGTGTTAATCCCCGTTGTTTGGAGGGTGCACTCTGAGCAAATACTGCCCTTTCTGTATGCCTTTCTGTCTCTAAGCGCAGCCCGTGGGTGGGGGAGGGGCCGCTCCCTCTCAGACAGAGACATGCCTGAAGCCTCATTCACACAGTACAGCTCAGCTCCTGCAGCTGTGACTGCTCCGCGCACTGCATCACTCTCACAATTTCCCCCGGGGGAATTGTCTCTAGTTTTTATTATTGGTACCACTTAACCTAGGGTAGGTTATTATGCGCACGTGGCTCATTGGAGTTGCCTATGGATAATGTGGTCCTACCCCCCCCCCAAAAAAAACGAATTTGCATGATTCACGAGGGTCGCATTTTTATGCATGAAAATCCGGAATTCCGGAAGAATCACATCCTCGCATTTAGTAAAAGAGTATTTAATTGTTCTGCCTGTCACTATACGTCGCTGGCATAGACGAACAAAGACAATTTTTTTGCAGTAAATAATAAATTTTTTGGAACAATTAAGTGAAATCGGATAATTTCCCACGGTACACCTGATGATCTCTCACGGCACACTAATGTGCCGCGGCACAGTGGTTGGGAACCACTGGTGTATGTAATACTTTAAAATGAATATATGAGTAATGACCAAAATGAATTAATAAAACGGGGGGGAAATATTTTTTTTTATTTTATCATCAAGCACAAAACTAATCGATAAATCGCGGCTTCTGGATCCAAGAAAAAGGCAACCTTGTCCCAGGGCTAATCTCGCACGACATCACGCGTGGAACCCCGGCTATTTGGGTCATTTCGGTTCATATGACTCCGTGCTTGTTTACTCGCTGAAATTGGATACTGTTGTTGGAATCTTACAAAAATAACGATGGGAAAGCACCGAGTTGTGTTTGGATGTTCAAATCTATATACAACAGGACACTCAGTTCACAAATTTCTGAGAAATAACACTAATCTACAGCGACAGTGGGTGCAGTTTGTGCAAACGAAACGGGCACATTGTGTCACCTACTACCAATAAATCTGATTCATCACAAAGTGTTCATTACCACCAGAACAACCACAAGGGAATTACTGGAGCAAAAAAGAAACCCACTGATTTAATAAACGACATTTGGACAGTTCGTCGATTCCCCCGTTATCGCCCACTTCATATTTTCTTTCAATAATTACAACGAATAAGCGTACGTTTTAAAGGTTACATTTCTGCATTTATTGAGGTACAATGATAGCTTCCCTACATTTTGCAGCAGCCAGCTTAGAATAATAAAATAAATAATAAAATTCACAAACCACTCTGTTTCCAATTCTCTCTGGCTGGTGGTGCATTATCGACAGTGAGTGGGACTGTCATGAACTGGCAGTTTCTCGTCTTGGGGGCTTGAAAAGATAACCATTTACTCTGGAATATCCTTGATAATCGTTTGCCCCTTCATCCGACGTACACGAATCGGAATCACGATCAGAATTCTCTCCAAAACGTGATTCCATATCGAGACTGGTCTAACAACTGCTGCGCACAGGAACGAAATTGATACCTGAATTGTTACACGTATGACGTCACGCACCCTTTTGGGATCTTCCGGTTCAGTCTCAGCAGATTCCGTGAAAATCGGCTGATTTTACATTAATTTATGGCCTTTTGGATCAGCTATGGTTCGAAAAGACATGATCAATCAACATAATGTTGCTTTTTGGGGGGGGGGGGGGGGGGGGGAGCGTGGTTTAGGGACATTAAATTCACTTTAAAGTTTGTGTAAAGTGAAAGTAACCATTACAAGAATACAAGATGTCGGACATCTTGTGCCTTTTCCTTTTGGGTGAACAGACTTTTCCACCAGGCACCATCTAGATGTTGGCACTTCTGTGGATTACGCCCCGTACCGTGTGAAAGTTCTGTATTCTTAATTAGACCCATTATCAAAATAAAACAGAGACAATCCAGGGACATCCCAAGTCCTACTGGTGCAAATCATTAACAGACAAACAGAGAAAGCAAGATAATGATTAAAAGAGTGGCATACCATGGGTTTATCATAAAAAGGAAAGCCCTGCATAGATCTCAGAGCGTTGGAGGCACTGTTGACCTCTTTGAAGATTACAAAGGCCTGCCCTCGCATTTTGACCGTCCGGGAAACGAGGATATCCAGGATTTGGCCAAACTGTGAGAAAATGGCGTAAAGAGACTTTTTCAGCTCTGAGGAGAAGCGAAAGATAGACACAAGTTAGAATATGAACAACTTAACCTGATTTTGCAATGTGTGATTTCACCAGTTAGAACTTTTCACACTGTATTAGTTAAAAAATAAAATTTTATATATTAGTGCTGTCAAAGTTAACGCGATAACGCGTTAATGCGATCTCAATTTATCGCGATAAAAAAAAAAAATAGTGCCGTTAACGCAAATTCTAATTTGGCCCTGCGAGTCACCCGTAGTTCCTGTTGAGGCTTGTCGTGCGCTGCTTCAATAAGAGTACGTGTGAGTGATGGAGAAAGGCATAGACATATAAACATCCTCGCCGCCATATTGGATGGGGCAAAGTGGAGATTCTTCACCCGTCTCTGGTATAGCGTCTAGACAGTAGCCGAGAATAAAGATGCCTCATTCATGTGCTGCGTTTAACTGTACCAACAGGTTTACCGTCCAAACGAGATCACATGGGATTACCTTTCACAGGCGAGACTGGAAAAATACTTTTCAATACTGTTCCTTCAGTCTTCAGTTTCCCAGCACAGCTCCACCGGGTAGGTGTATAGTTAAGCAGTGAGAATTAGATAATACAGTGCCACACTGTGATGAACGTTTTTGAACGTATGATGAATGTTTTTATTTTTGTTATCTGTTTTTTCTTCTTTTATGGTAAATACTTCTCTTCAAAAGAAACTAATGAAGAGTAAAATAAAACATTTTTTTATTTTCACAGTGATATGCACTATTTTTCATCCCTTGGTTTTCTCATCTAATATGGAAGTTATGGATGTCAGTGGCTGTGACAAGACGTGTTATGCTCTGCAATTAAAAAAACAAACAAACAAACATTGGTACAAAGCAAGCCCATTCACTTTATGCTGATAAGAGAATTACAATGGTTTTTTGTGAGACAAAAATGTGCAATTAAATATTTTAATCGCTTGACAGCACTAATATATATGAGTGATTCCACGCTTATGGGTACTGAAATGGGGACATGAACTTATTCACCTAAAACCATTTCTTTTTTTACCATCAGGTCACAAAACATGTAATCTTTAATGAATGATATGTTAAAAGATAACTTTAATTTTCTGAGATGTAATAAAAACATATTTATATGCCAAAGTCAAGCCTATGAGTTCCAAAATGATGTCTGTTACATTACTTCTGTTACGATTGTCCATCTCGCGTCTGTTACAAATTAATTACGAGAAATTATTGAAAGAATGTGTATGTTTATTCTACTACACATGTTTATTAATTATATTTGCTAAAACATCACCTTCCTATGTTTCAAAAAGTAATTCTACATTGTTAAAATTGAGAATATATATGTCCACAACACTTCTGTTACATTCTGACTTTGGCATATGTTTTTTATTACATCTCAGAAAATTAAAGTTATCTTTTAACATATCATTCATTAAAGATTACATGTTTTGTGACCTGATGGTAAAAAAAGAAATGGTTTTAGGTGAATTTTTAAAAATAAAGTTCATGTCCCCATTTCAGTACCCACTCATTATATATATATATATATATATATATATATATATATATATATATATATATATATATATATATATATATATATATCACAGGTGGCTTCTCCAGTGAGGAGAGGGAGGAAGATCCTCCTTAAAAATTCTAAGAATAAAAAGTTGAAATTGTCTTGACCAATTTAATGAATTGCTGTCCTTGAATATTACTATTTTACTGCCAAATACGACATGTACATTATATTCGTTTCTCTGGGTGAAATTACATTAGCACCCCCTATCGCTCGCTATTAGAAATTACTGCACGGAGGATCTTCCTCCCTTCGGCTCCCATTCACTCCGATTCAAACAGTCTCCGGCACTGGCGGCTCGTGGTTAACATAGACTTCAATGAGAGAGAGGAGGAAAATCCTCCTCTAAGAGGGTGGGACTAGCTAAGAGATCTGACAAGTGCTACAAAATATCAACCAATAGGCTGCAGCCCTAGTTGCGCAATGAACCAATAAGTAGAGGCCTTAGCTGCCTGGGGGGAGGGGTTATCTTATCAAACTTAACTTCTAGATCCGGTGACTCGGGCACTTCGGCAGTCAGAGTGAGAACGGCGAGGTGGAAGTGGATTGACTATGTTATAGATATTCTACGAATAAAGTAATGGAAACAGAGGACGTGGTGAATGTTTTGCTTGCAAAACCCTTCCATGGGCTGAGCTACAGTGAAAAATTAGCCATCAAAGCAGCAGGTAGACCAACCCCTAAAATCGAAATCACAAAACCCAATGGCAAAGGCAGTACAGTGAATGCTACATGGTTTGCTAGGTACACATGGCTCACTGGTAGCGTTACCACCCATCGATTATATTGCTGGCCCTGTTTGCTAATGAACAATGCCAAATCACAAGCGTGGAGTGTTCATGGTTTCAATGATTTAAAAAATCTAGATAGGGCAACCAAACGCCATGAGAAGTGTCAAGACCACGTTGGTGCTGCTATCCGACTGTCCTTACTAGGCACCATGCCAATAGATAGGGTGGTAGACGAGGGTGTGCGGCTGCAAATCCAGCAGCACAATGCTAAAGTGAGTCGCAATAGAGAGGTATTAAAACGTCTGATAGATGCAACAGCCTACCTAGGCATGCAAGAGTTGTCACTGAGGGGACATGAAGAAGGGGGGAATTCGGACAATAAGGGCAATTACAGGGAGCTAGCGGAGGTTATTGCTCGCTATGATCGTGTTCTGGCAGAGCATCTGGAAAGTTCGACTGTCTTCACAGGCATGTCAAAAACAATCCAGAATGATCTAATATCCGCTATAGCTGGTTCAATTAATTCAGAAATCCAAAAGCAACTTAACACGGCACCCTTCTTCTCGTGGCAAATCGACGAGACCACAGACATAAGCTGTCATTCACAACTGTCTGTCATCTTGCGCTATGTCGATAATCAAGGTACAATTCAGGAACGCTTTCTAGGATTTTTTGATGTGTCCAGTGGTCGCAGTGCACAATCCTTGTTCGATTTCGTGCAGACTGAGTTGTCAGGTTTCAATTTCAAGGATAAACTTGTCGCTCAGACTTACGATGGTGCCGCGGTCATGGCCTCGGACTTGAATGGCCTTCAGGCTAAAGTGAGAGAATTGGCTCCCTGTGCAACGTTTGTCCACTGCTATGCACATCGCTTAAACCTAGTTTTAAGTCAGGGTGTTAAGACCATTCCCCAAGCAAAATACTTCTTTGCTCACTTGGGTGGCTTCACGTCTTTTTTCTCCAAGTCCAGCAAGAGGGTTTCTTTACTCGAGGAGTTCAGTTGCGCCCGCATTCCCCGGAGCGCTCCCACTCGCTGGAACTTTTCCTCTAGGGTCGTGAACACGGTTGCTTCAAATTATGACGAACTACTTCAGATTTTCGAGAACATTACTGAGCGCCCAATGATGGATGATGAGACAATACGTTTAGCTGATGGTTTGAGGTCGAAAATGCAAGAGTTTGAATTTGCGTTTTTACTCTTCACTTTTGAGCAGTTGTTTTCGCACACTGACGTGGTGTTTGACATCTTGCAGCACAAATCCATGGATGTCGCCTTTTGCAAACGGCGAATAGAGAATCTCCTGCAAATATTGGATGAGCTAAAAGTACAGAGCGCCTTTGACAAAATCTACGCCAGGGCTGCCTCTCTAACAGAAGACCCTGACTTGTCTCACAGGGTCAAAAGAAGGCTGCTTAATCCCCGTCAGTCCTACAGAGCACTTTATGATTCCATCCACGACAACTTGCGCACTCAAATAACTCAGCGCTTTCAACACCTCGACCGCTTGCGCTTCATGGAGCTTTTGGATGCGGCGAAATTCGACTCGTTCAAAATATCATTTCCTACGCAGCTACTGTCAAATTTGATGGAGACATATGGCCACCTTTTTGATCAAGAAAAGCTGAGAATCGAACTGCAGCATTTTTATCACAATGCAGAAATAAATTCATCAAGAAAACTTTGCGATGCCCTTGGCTTCATGAAGTCCAGCGGTCTTGATGGGGCGATGCCACAGTTGTACAGGCTCATGTCCCTGATTGGAACAATTGGCGCAACCTCTGCAGGGGTTGAAAGGAGTTTTTCGTGCCTCAAGAGAATTAAAACGTACACACGCAACGCAATGGGGCAGGAGAGATTAAAACATCTGGCCATTATTTCAATTGAAAAAAAGATTCTCAAGACACTCCAAAAAGATCCAGCGTGGTACGATCAGGTCACAGATAGATTTGCAAATCAGACAGCACGGAGAATTGACTTGATATATAAATAGGGAGCCTCAATCAGTTGGCCTGAATCATTCCTTAACATCAATGTTTGTCTTAAACACGGCTATATCCCATGTAAATAGTTGTGAAATAATGTTATTGTTGTTCTTTTACTTGTTGACTGTTGCCAGTTGTTTGACACCGTGGAAAGGATGTTAATGAATTATTCAGGAAAAACTATTATCAACTCAACCTGTGCGTGTAACTATAGCCGGTCCAGCAGGTGCGGTCGCATTGGGGCCCGTGACCTTCAACCAAGCATTCCTTCCTCCCTCACTTTTACAAAAGCCAGCCGCCACTGATATATATATATATATATATATATATATATATATATATATATATATATATATAAACAGACTACTATAAGATCCTTTCTCTCAATGAAAGGAAAATCACTACATTCTGCTTACAGCAAGAGTTTGAGCAAAAAGCAGTGATGTGTACATTAACCTTACCATCTTTTTTTATTTTTTCATTCAGGTTGTTGATGTAAATTGTGTGGTTTAGGCGCAACTCCTGGCCAGACATAGCTCTGGGAAAAGAAACAACAGATTAGAGTTCTGTTGTACTTGATAAATAATAGACAGTGCTAACTAGCTTGCTAAACCATAAACAATAACCATAGCTAGCTATGTAATTACATGGTATTACACATTAAAATGTTTAAAAAGTGGCTAAAATTCTGGACAAAGGAAATGTAACCCGTCCTCACTAGCTTACTAGCTAACTAGCCTAGCTCACCAGCCATGTGTACCGCCATTATCTAAGGCCGAATCCCAAACGGTCCCTTTTTTGAACACCGAGTGCACTAGGTAGGGCATAAAAGACATCATTTCATACACTACGTAGTGCTAGTTTATAGCGAAAAAGAAGCCATTTTGGATTCAGCCGGATTATACAGACTTAGCTTAAATAGCAAGTAGCCCTAGCAAAGCAATAACTTTAAACTAAATTTATACATACTGTACATAATATAGTCTTACGTAATATTTAGGCACGTTTAAGTAGTATAAAACAAATAAATAAATAAACAAACAGCGATACTTACAGCAGCTAACAAAAACAGCACCAACGTTTGTGAGTCGCTAAAACAGGAACACACTCCAACAGTTCTCGGAAGTTCCGCCTTTTCTTTTTTTTTTTACGCAAGCCATTCGATTGGCTCATTCTCCCTATATGATTCGCTGATTGGTTCTATCGTGTGCCCGGGTTCAGGCGGTTATTTTCATTGGACACATCGCAGCACGCGCTCGATTCTTTCTGATCTGATTGGCTAACATGTCGCTACGTTGTACCATTTTATTATGTCCGGGTAGCAGCAGCAGCAGTAATAATAATAATAATAATAATATTACGAAATATTCTAAAACATTATCATTAAAAAAGTGATTATACAGAGAAAAATACACCATATTACACTGTTATGTGAATTAATTTCGTGCATTAACGACTTATTTCCTTATTAGGAATCCGTGTCTATGTGTTGCACAGCTCGTGTTCTGACTCAGGCTGAATCCTAAATAGTTTCCTTTTTGTAATGTAGTGCACTACGTAGGGTGTGACGCCATTCTATTATCTTCTACGTAGTGCACTTATACAGGATGTACAGCTCGAATTAAGATTCAGCCTCAGACCCGGTCATTACAAGGATCCTTGCAGCTGTTTGTTCTGGAACTGAAGTGTATTAATGGAGGTTAGTGCAGATTTTATTATAGATGTGAGTGTTTATAATATCAGAACGTATTATCACTGTAATAGTTAAAGTGAAAATTGTATAAAGGCGTTCCATTGTGGTTTTCTGACAGTTTATGGCTAAAAAAAAGTGCTATAAGTTCTTATTGGTTGTGTCAGATGGACTGTTTTGTATTCCATCTACCACCAGTGTATTTAATTTGGTTTCTCTTGATGCTTAAGGTGCACCTACTTAATTCCTACATTCTGCTGTAGTGTAAGAAGAAGGAGATCATGTCTGTTGTGCCATCTCCCCTTCCACCTGCACCTCCACTACCTCCACCTGCACCTCCACCTCCTCCTGCCCCGGCTTTGGCTCCTTCACTGCCCAGCAAGAAGAAGCTTTATCAGGCCATAGCAGAGGGAAGGACGGCTGTGAAAGGAGACTTTGAAGAAGCGTGTCTGCTCCTCACACAAAGAGAGAGTAGGTAAATGACCGACCAAGTAAGCGGTAATCAAGAATTTATGGTTTCACTGTACACACAGCGCATAAATGTTCTGTTTTTGTTTTTGCACTTGCTTCATGAACAGTATTCATTATCCAGTTTCAGAAAGGAGCTGCAGTGGGTGCTGTTTAACAAGTATGTGCCTTCATTGATCCAAGATGGTCCCAAGTGAGTCTTATGTCTCAAATATCACATTATGCACGATAGGTTAGACACTTTATGTACTTAAAGCATATACGCAGAGCCATGGCCTCACTTTCGTTTATAAATGGGTCCGTCTCAGAAACTGGTCTCTCATTTGGGACATGATGGTCAAAAAATAAATTTTCTAATTTTACTTTTTTTTTTTTGGATTTACCGAACACTCAATGTTTCTTTTGTCATGTTTAATAAGAATAAAGGTAGCATCTTGCTTTATCTGGCCTCCACTATGGAATTTTTTTTTGATTACAATTCAAATGGAGGCGGCACGGTGGTGTAGTGGTTAGCGCTGTCGCCTCACAGCAAGAAGGTCCGGGTTCGAGCCCCGTGGCCGGCGAGGGCCTTTCTGTGTGGAGTTTGCATGTTCTCCCCGTGTCCGCGTGGGTTTCCTCCAGGTGTTCCGGTTTCCCCCACAGTCCAAAAACATGCAGGTTAGGTTAACTGGTGACTCTAAGGTGGTGTTTACATTAGACCGTATCAGCAGATCATCAGATTAACGTTTTTAAAACGATTCGCGTGCACACAGCAACGCCAATACACGGATACGCTCGGCTCCGCAGGCATCCTGCGCTCCGAATCACTCCACCCTGAACAGTGAGTGCCCTCTGGAGGGTGCGCACTCCGGCCCTGCGCAGCTCACAGAGCGCGCGAGTGAAGCGCACGAGCAGTGATTCGGGACAAATAGCAGGAAGTGAAAGTCCGCGCTGTTTTTCAGCAGTCGCGTCACATGACCAACGTGGCATGACCAACGCCAGCGAATCAGGAAGGTGGATGTCACAGTGATATTGTCCAGTGACGACGTCAGCTAGAGCTCAGCACAGCGTATCCTCGTTCCTCAATGTTTACACAGCACCGGATCAGATACGTAATGGATTGAATACGTGGGCCCTGGCGGATTCAAGTTGTTCCGCCTGTGGAGTCGTTTCCCGGCGTTTTAATGTGAACGGACAGTGCATCCGCGGCGAAAACGAGACGGATACGGTCTAATGTAAACACCACCTAAATTGAGCGTAGGTGTGAATGTGAGTGTGAATGGTTGTCTGTGTCTATGTATCAGCCCTGTGATGACCTGGCGACTTGTCCAGGGTGTACCCCACCTTTCGCCCGTAGTCAGCTGGGATAGGCTCCAGCTTGCCTGCGACCCTGTAGAACAGGATAAAGCGGCTAGAGATAATGAGATGAGATGAGACAATTCAAATGCTTTTGTAAAATTGATTTACATCTAAAATAACTACATCATAAAGAATTAAAGCCCCTCCTTCACAGATTAGTGACAATATTGAATAAATTTCCTCTTTTTGATTGCTTGGGTTAAAAATGCCAGGTTATGATGACTGAATTGATTATTCACTTAAATATGAATAATATGATACAGTTTGGGTATTTGATATGGCGAAATAGGACACAATGGAAAAATCAAGAACACACCGGAAAGATGAGAATAACGGCGGTGGTAAAAGAACAGCGACTGTACCGGCTGAAGGTCGCGCGGGTCTCAGCTGCGGCGCGCGAGCAACGGGACATCACTACCGCACCGGACGGGGCGGGGGCGGGGCAAAATGACTGGCCGTAGATTCTATCAAAAGTTGGATCTAAATTGACCGTGGTTGCAAAATATTGGCCAAAAATTCGCCAACACTACGAAATATGAAAGTAAGATGTAAAAGAAACATTCTATTGCCTTATACTGCAAGACTAAAACAAAATAAAACTGTCAAAACTCACCTTTTCAGTGATAACGTCCAAACAGATCACTCGCGTAACAGAGACCGCAAATGGAAGCACGATCAACTTCTAACTGCTGGAGTGGAAAATTCCATTCTACACATGCAGATTGTTAATGTGTGTCCTTCCCCGCACACAAATAACACGCTACGGTAAAAAATAGACCACAACTCATTTTATAGCTCAGAAATTCATACAAGACCAGCTACCATCGTAACATATTCTGTAAGAAACATATTCTATACCGAACTTTCAGCTTTCGTTTTAAAAACCAAAATCACAGATTTATAACTAAATTTTTATATGGCGTAGTGATTTTAAGTTCCTACTTTTGGTGAGGTCGTGACCTCGACCCTGAGGCTTTCCATTTAGATCAAAACACACGATCGTATTGGTTTTGGGTTTGCGGAAAATGGAGTTACAACGGTGATCAAATATTTTGCATGGTGTTTTATTACGGTTATGATTATTCTGTGAGCGCACCAATCCTTAGGTGTATAAAGTTACAACTTAAAATACAATTAGTGATAAGTGTAGACTTTTCAGTGGACGACAACCTTTTTAAGGGAATGCGATGTAGTCAACCATTTATGTCCCAGATCAAGCCGCCATTTTTCCACAAATTTGCAGAATTTTTGCAAAATTCTGAAGAGTATTCACATAAAATATTTAGTTTTATCTGTATTATTTCTTTCATCATTTTATTTCAAATTAAAACCAACATTACCATTCAAAACCATATAGTTTATTGACTGTGAGTATATTTAGTGGGGCACCCCCACAGTACCCAGGTTCTGAGACATACCCAAATGCCTTGAGACCTCAAGAATGGCACAGGAATAGTTTTAAGCGTTAACAGTAAATCTAATAGTAATTTTTACGATTAAAGTGATTCGTATAGGCAGTGGTCTGAGTGAATGACCTTGACGTCCGTAACGTCACAACAGGAAGTCTATCGGTCTCATCGCCATTTCCGCTATACTAAAACACAGAGCTGACTGCAACTCCAATTCTCCATTTTGAGCTAATTTATCACCATGCTACGTAGATGTGTTGCTGGCGGGTGCAGCAACACGACAGAAGGTGGATTTATGTTGCATTCATGGCCCAAGAATGTTCAAACTGCAAAGATTTGGACACGTTTTGCAAGAAGTTCATGAGCACATTGGGCGCCTATGAAGTGGTCTCTCCTCTGCTCTGCACATTTTACTGAAGACTCGTACGAGACCTCTGATCTGCTGAGGAGCGTTGGCTATAAGCCCGTATTGAAAGAGGGTGCAGTACCAACAATTAAAGAACAATAAAACAAGAAAAGGAAAGTATTTATTTTATTTTTTTAAAGTGAGTTCAGTTGCACCAGTCCTCCTGGAGCGTGAGCCGACTGTTGTTGGTAAAACCCGGGAAGGAACTGGACGGGACCTATCGCTCAGGCAGTGACCTCCGTGCGGTTGTTGCTAAAACCGGTGACATCCCGTTCCGTCCCGGGTTTTAGTAATTGCCTGAGCTGAGCAGTAATGGTGGAGTACACAGTATGGAGAGAATGAATGGACCAGCTGTCTTATTTCTAAACTGGATATTGCTGCCATCTCGCCCTTACGTGGAAGAAGTGAATGAACAGAGAACTGAACGAACAAGTGAAAGTCAGATTGTTTCAAAACAATTGGCCACAAGATCGGCCTTCAAGAAGCGAGAACACAGATGGGTAAGCTCCGACTCTCATTTGGATACAACACATTGTTTCCCTGCGTTTAGATTAATACATGTAACCTGTATTGTGTGTTTAAGTTAGCGGTATAAGATTATTTAATTTGCTTCAGAATGTGATTCTCTCAGTTCATCTGATTATTTAATTAGCCTTTTACGTTTTATCAGTGAAAATGCATGCATGTACATGTATGCTGCGTAAGTTATAACACCCATCCTGTTTTAATGAGAGTCAACCCGCAATCAATGAAGTCAAATCAGTCTTAGTTGAGCAAGTCGGTAACGGGATTTCTTACTTTCACCGGAAATGTTTGTTTATATGACTTTGGTCTATAGCTGTAAAAGGCCTCGGCCTTAAAACTGGTTCCCGCTGTGACGTCATGCACTCGGGGCTGGCTGGCTCAGCGGGGCAGCTCGAATGCGGTCGATTTTAACTCTCAAAAATATATTTTTTAAATTCCATTTATGCAGCATACAAGAGTCAAGGATGGAGATACTATCCACTCAGAAATGTATTTAAAAATAAAGGTTCTGCGTATGTGCTTTAACTTATCTTTTTAACTTTTGGCCTCATTTCTATAGAATAGAAAGACATGGAGCTATGCTGTCCATGTTTTTTTTTTTTCTCAGTCCAGGGATTGGGATGTCCTGTTTCTCATGAACCGTTGTTTACTACACTAACTACTTATCACCTGGGTTTTTGTAGGATAGTAATGTTTCTAATCGAGCACTGTCATTTCGCACTAAATGTAAATAATAAATTGCAGTGCTGTCATTGAATTGAAATGTGTCAGAGCAGTGTCTCTCTCTCTCTCTCTCTGTGTGCTTTACCTGTTTGCTGGTTTTTCAAATCGCACCCACTATTGTTGCATTTTCACGTTTGGCTTCATAGATCATAGACATTTCGTGCAAAAAGAGTTTGATGTTCTACACTGTTTTCTGGTGGCTTTAATAAATCCTCTGGGTGTTAATAGTACACTGGTTCCCAGTGTGAACACGCTACATCTACTAAATTGAATAGTGCACTCCAGACTTGGTTTTGATCACAGTTCAGTCAGGCTGCAATATACACAACTAGCCAGTTAATAATCTACTTGAGGTGGGTTTGTTATTTTAATGACAGAAAAGAGTCTTTGGGTTTTCTTTAAGATCTTTGGTGTAACCCGAGATGCAGGGGTATCATTTGATTCTCGTGGAATTCACAAGTCCAAAATGCTTCTTCTCATTTGAGAAACATGGGTAAAATAAGAAATATGTAAACGCTACACCATGCTGAGAAAGTAGTGCATGATTCCAGAACCTCTAGCTTGGACTATTGTCACGTGTTGCTCCTCAGCTGGTCTGCTGCATCTTTTTTTTTTTTAAAGATTTTTTTGGGGCTTTTTTCACCTTTATTATTGGATAGGACAGTGTAGAGACAGGAAATGAGTGGGAGAGAGAGATGGGGAGTGATCGGGAAATGACCTTGGGCCGGAATCGAACCCAGGTCCCTGGATTTATGGTATGGCGCCTTATCCACCTGAGCCATGAACCTGCTGCAGCTTTAAATACGCTTCAGTTCGTTCAGAATGCAGCAGCACCATGTTTCTCTATTTGAAGGGGGGGAAGCACATTAACCTAGTCTTAAGCATTAAGCAAATCACCCAATTCATGATTCGATTCATGATATTGGGTTCAAATGTGATATTGGACATTTGGGGGGGGAGGGAAGAATAAAATTGTATTATCCAAAAAAAGCACCATTTTATTTTCCTATTCTTGTTTTTTCCAGTTCTTTTTATTCCTTTTTGTTAAATTTTAAATAAACCCCTTTCTTTAATTTTCTTCCCAACCAACAAAAATTATTTCCCCACGTTTGTAAAGGTTGGAGTAAAATATAATAACCAATTAACTAAAATATTCCTTTGAGTAAAAATGAAATGTTAAGAACAAATAAGCCTCTTCTTAATAAACTTTTTTTTACATTTGTCATACCTCCATTTTCTTCTCTTTATCTTTCAGCAGTCTGTAAAAAGGTCGCTCGGATTTCTTGTTAAATCTATTTGTACAGTCAGTCACACAATAGCTCTTTCTCATTTTAGATCCGTTTGTGTGTTTCAGCAGCATTAGAACTGTGTTACTTCCGCCTACAGTGAAGTTATGTGCATTCCCTCTATTTAACAGTTATTCACCAAAGGTGAAGTGAATATCAGTGAATAATAACTGCGACAAAGTCAAGGTTATTATTCACTGAGCCTGAAGCGGATAATTGTTTTAGTATAAATACGCCAGTGATTATTAAAAATAAATAAATCGTATTTTAAAAAGTAATGTATTTCAATCTTCGAAAGTGGCATGCCAATGTAATGCACACAGATTTGTCACTTATCTACACCAAGTCACATACAATACTTTGTTTTGAAATCAATAAAATAAATCCCAATTCCACCTTACCTTTGAATAGTTTTAGACCAAACTTCGTAGCATCTTTAGTGCTTTTAGGAACAGCATTTTCTTTCATCATTTGTAATCCTTCCTCATTTACAGTGACAAAGTGATTGGCTGCCATTTTTCCGAGTCACTTGAGGTGATTATCAAGAAATAATCCAAATCTCTCAACCAATCAGAGAGCGTGATTTCTGATAATCACCTGCTTAATTATATTGATGTAGGTTATTAAACAATGTAATTACAACTATGAAAAACTAAGATTATGCAGCCTGATAATAAATGTGATTTCGATTTTCATTTAATCAGTTCAAATCGTCATACATTTGTATCATCCTTGGTGAAAATCTTTCAAGGATCTTCAAGGATCTTTAAAATTCTTGACAAGCTCTTCAAGGATTTACAAAGCTCTTTTAACTTCTTGCCAAGCTCCTCAAGGATCTTCAAAGTTCTTTTCAAGATCTTCAAGGATCTGCAAAGTTTTTTTTGTTCCCCCCCCCCAAGATCTTCAAGGATCTTTAGAATTTTTGTCAAGATCTACAAGAGTCTTAAAAAACAAAAGCCCCATTCAGTTCCAAACAAAAAATTCTTTATTGATTCTATTATAACATGTACACTGATATTTCCAATAGAAGAAGTCAATTGATTGACCAAGAGATCCTTTCAAGATCTTTGAAACCTTGAAAATCATGAAAGATTCTCTCAAAGATCCTTTTAAGATGTTGGCTATTCAGGACTCCTTGGTATATCCTTATCCAATTCTTATGAATCATAATTATGTAAGTTTCAATCTATTTCCATCCTTGCCAATTCCGTTGAATTAGGATCATTAAAAAAAAATTGAAAGCTCCTCATTAGATCCTCAAGGATCCTCACAAAGATCTCGTAAAGACCTTGACAAGGATCCTTACAAGATCCTGATTAAATCCTTGAGGATTCCAGTTAAAATCTTTATTAAATCCTGGGGGCGTCATGGCTCAGGTGGATAAGGCGCCATACCATAAATCCGGGGACCCGGGTTCGATTCCAACCCGAGGTTATTTCCCGATCCCTCCCCATCTCTCTCCCACTCACTTCCTGTCTCTACACTGTCCTATCCAATAAAGGTGAAAAAAGCCCCAAAAAAATCTTTAAAAAAAATCCTGAAAAGGATCCTTGTTAAATCTTTGAGGCTCTTGGAGGAACTTTGTGAAGATCTTGACAAAGATCCTGAAAAGATCCTGATCAAATCCTCAAGGATCCTAGCAAATGTCTTAACAAGATCCTTAGAAGGCTCCTTCTAATATCTTTGAAAGATCCTTGTTGAATCTTTGAGGATCTTAAAGGATCCTCACAAAGATCTTTGCAGGGATCATTATGTGGATCTTTGTAGGATCCTTAAAATATCTTTGTCAAATCCTTGAGGATCTTTATAAATGATTTTGCATATGAAGATCTTTCTAAGATCCTTTAAGGATCCTATAAAGATCTTTATCTTTAAGGATCTTTGGCAGGTCTTTGACAATCCTCATGGATCCTTAAAGATCCTGTGAGGTTTTTCACCAGGGATTACTTATTGTCACACGTTGTATCATTACATGCCTGCTATCTACCTTGGTAGCTTAGTACGTAATTTTTAATTTTTTTAGCTGCATTGTATCTTGTTGATCTCCTGAAGCAGTGAAGCATTTATTATGAACTAATCTGAGCACAATGCTGGGGGCAGCCTCTACTACTTCAGGAGTGATCTGATTTGATATGAAGGTTGCTTGAGAAGTAAAATTCAGTCCTATATCATTACGAAAACATCACTGCGCTGATTTTAGAGGTGATGACAGGAGATTCATTGGACATCACTGAAAAAAAACCCCATTGCTAACGTATTCATTCGAACGTATTTACTTTTCACAGTTGCACCGTTCAGCGTCAACTTAACAATAGCGCTATTAGGTCATTCATGACCGTCCTAAGAATATATTCGCCACGTTCTCACACACACACACACACACACACACACACACACACACACACACACACACACACACACACACACGTCATTGTGATACCACAGTCTTGTGGCTTATTAGTGCACTTCCGTTGCAAGCACAAAAATGTTCCTCTGTATGATTAAACCAGAGTTGTTTTGTTGAACGACGTTCCTTTTCACTGCTCTGATTTTAGATGTGGACTCGTGGCCTTATGGATGGCAGCTCATCTGGTGACGCCTGCCACGACCATATCCATGGAAAACATCATGCAAATGGCAGTGAATAAAGGCTACAGTGCTCAGGGAGAGATGTTTTCAGGTACTCAGTCGGTCATGACAGTGAGAAAGGAACCGCTGTGTCTGCACAAAACCCAACACAAAAGTGTTTTTCTGGGCTTGAATGCAAAATCGCATTCCTATGATACTTATGAAGTCTGTGCCAGGGACACAGACACTGTTCTTCCTGCTATCAGTTTCCTTCTTCTCATGGGTGTCGCTTTGTTACCTCGCCTGGGACAGAGTCCACCAGGGGGTGAGGTATTGTTTCCAGTGGGTTTCTTTGTTTTTTGTTTTTTTTTGTTAGCAACATTACGGGAAAATGCCTGGACCAATCTTCATGAAACTTTCAGGATACATGGGCATTGGTTTCAAATAGAACCTCCAACATTTTGAGGGTCATCCGGTCAAGGTCTAGCCTGGGAAATCCCATGCTGCTTTGCACGATCGTTCCGATCTGAAAAGACAGCATGGAAACTATGGTCTAAAGGCTCGCCTGAGTTAGGGAACCAATCAGAGAGTGGGGAGGGGTGGAAAGACGGTGACGCGTACTACTCGACAAACGGAAGCTTGTAGTTTATTTGGGACTGTTTACGGATCACATTTAACATGGCGGCGAGCGATACGAACCAAACTTTCGATCAAGCTTTAGACACTGTTCTGAATAGTTTAGAGCGAAAGTTTGTTTTAAAAAAAGAACAGCATTTGGCATTTCTCTTTCTCTTTCCTTCTCTTCTTCGCCTCTTCGTCTTCTTCGTCGCTCTAACTACGTCACCGGGTACAACTGCCATGATTGGCCATGGGCTACGTATACGCCAAATGATAGACATTTGCAACGTCCAATAAACGGCCGTTGACAATCGTAAACCACACCTCCCCTACGAGAAATTCAATAGGCGGATTCCAGACCATATTTCACTTGTGATATGGTCTGGTGTTAACCAGACTAGTCAAGGTCACCAAAAAGGTCAAAATAGGTTTGGGTTTTTTTTTCCGCGATATCTTTCTTCACATTCATAATATTTACTTCAAACCAATTCCAAAAAGTCCATCTTTCAATTCTGCTTCCATTGATATGCTACATGACAGGGTATCTCTCATAGTTTTCTTAGCGGTTGGGGTCAAGTGGGTCAAGGTCATTGCTAAAATTTGCATATTTTCCATTATAACTCGAAAACGGTTAGAGATAAACATCTCTCTATCATTATCAACATATAGGAAGCCATATATGGGCTTTCGTTTGGCACCATGACCTTTTGACCTTTGTTTTGTTTGTTTGTGTATCTGTCTATTAACAATCTAGCGTCTAGCCGGTTGCACCAATTGACTTCAAATTTTCAGGGTAGGTGGGCAATGGTCTGTAAATTACCTGATTAAACTTTGGGGGTAATTGGGTCAAGGTCAACGGAAAGGTCAACCTTTCGGTCAAAATAACTTTCCATTATAACTCAAACGGTTGCAGATAGACAGATGTTTACTATTATGAGCATATAGGAACTCCTATATGGCCTTTTGTTTGGCACCATGATCTTTGACCTTGAATGGTCAAACTCAAGGTCACGGATTTTCAGAGGGCTGTAACTTGAAAACGGTTGATAGTAGACAGATATTTACCAATATCAACTTATAGGAAGTGCCATATGGGCTTTCATTTAGCACCATGACGTTTGACCTTGAATGAGTTTGAAATGTCAAACTCAAGGCCATGGATTTTCATAGGATTATAGCCTGACCGCTGATGATTGAGAAATATTACCATTATCAACCTATAGGTATAAAATAAGTGCTGCCGGGAGAGGTTTGTTTTGCCTGGAACCACTTGTTGTCAAAAGTGCTGCAAAAAACACAACAGTCCAAAAAGAAAGAAATGGAAAAGAAGTGCTCTTGTTTGAAACACAGGTTCTGCACAAGTATTCACTTGCATGATCCATCCTAAAACAGACGAAAGCATTGCTGAAGCATCTGTTTATATTAGATACACTTCCTTTTTAACCTTTAAAGCCACACCAGCTTTTTAAACAATAGTCTCTTAGGAAGTCTTTTTAATTAGGGGTCCGTGTTTGGATATTTTTTCTTCTTCTTCTTCTGCTTTGAAATGAATCGTACAAACACGAACAGACATGAAACTTGGTCGGTAGGTAGTACTCCCTCTTGCTACTCAGGCAAGCAACATTTTTACGTCTTTTCACGTTTTACTTTTGGTCCATATCTCAGGAATTGTGAGCCCTGTAAACAACTTTCCACTGATTCCTTGCGTTCTCCTAAACAAAAATGCCTCAAGAACCATTTAACTCTGCCTACTTAGAATTTTGCTAATTTGCATCGAAAGTCCTTCCCACGCCACATGGTGCATAGGGTGGCGCCAGTCTCCGTTTCTGTAGCCCTCGGCCTCTCGCCTATTACATGGTTAGGGTTACAGTGGGGGGCTTATCCTCTGTTAACCGCGAGAATTTGACTCCCTACTCGCATCTGTATTGCAGCGTGCCTTGCTTGATGGCGGTACAGTAGATAAAGTTTTTACACCCCATTAAAATGAGAGGTTTTTCTGATGTAAAAAAAAAAGAGACCACAATAAATAATTTCAAAACTTTTCCCACCTTTAATGTGACCTATAACCTGTACAATTCAACTGAAAAACAAACAAATCTGTTAGGGGGAAAAACATAAAAAATAAAAAAAATTTACAATAATCTGGTTGCATAAGTGTGCACACCCTTAAACTAATACTTTGTTGAAGCACCTTTTGATTGAATTATAGCATCGTCTTTTTGGGTTCACACCCGCCATCAATTAAACTGACTCTGATTAACCCCAAATAAAGTTCAGACATTTACTCCGTTGCATCCTCCAGCAAAAGCCAGCGTTCACAGAGAGCTTACAAAGCATCAGAGGGATCTTAGTGCTGAAAGGTATCAGTCAGGAGAATCCATAATCTACCAGCTATGGAGTCATTGTTGCATCATGGATTCACGGAAAATAAAATAAAAAAAAAACAATACAGGGCACAGATCTCTTATTCACAGATATGTGATTGTCTGTGAAATATCAATAGTAAATTAATAAAGTCAACATATAAATGCAGGTAAGATATTTTAATTATGAACTTCAGCAGTCCAAACATTTAATTGTTTTAGACTTTGTAATTTTTTTTTTTTTTATCCGTGATGCATCATCTGTATGAAATCGGTAACCAATCTTTAATATACTGAAACGCCCGTGACCAATCTGTAAATTATTTGCATCCGTATTAAAATCTGTAACCACTCTGTATTTTGTATTTATTATTATGGCGGCACGGTGGTGTAGTGGTTAGCGCTGTCGCCTCACAGCAAGAAGGTCTGGGTTCGAGCCCCGTGGCCGGCGAGGGCCTTTCTGTGTGGAGTTTGCATGTTCTCCCCGTGTCCGCGTGGGTTTCCTCCGGGTGCTCCGGTTTCCCCCACAGTCCAAAGACATGCAGGTTAGGTTAACTGGTGACTCTAAATTGACCGTAGGTGTGAATGTGA
Source organism: Neoarius graeffei (assembly GCF_027579695.1). NCBI lineage: Eukaryota > Metazoa > Chordata > Actinopteri > Siluriformes > Ariidae > Neoarius > Neoarius graeffei. Next base: position 79,931,914 of record NC_083574.1, read on the forward strand.
GTGTGAATGGTTGTCTGTGTCTATGTGTCAGCCCTGTGATGCCCTGGCGACTTGTCCAGGGTGTACCCCACCTTTCGCCCGTAGTCAGCTGGGATAGGCTCCAGCTTGCCTGCGACCCTGAAGAACAGGATAAAGCGGCTAGAGATAATGAGATATCATTATTATTATTATTATTATTATTATATTTCTGTAATCCGTGACCTATCCGTGTTCTGTCAACCACCAGTGTGTGTGCATGGGTTGTTTTGAAGTCGGTACAGTATGACCTGGAATACTGTGCTACTCATTTATTTCCCTGAGAGTCAGGACCAACTGGGATTATAGTTGTGGTGTTTCTGCTCCAGACTGGAACTAAATTCAGGCAGAGGTATAGTCATAGTTGGAGTTATAGTTATTGGTGTTGTAGGACCAGGCCCTTAGTCCAAATTTCTCAAGCAATCAGCGCACGTGATTTATACTAATATACAATATTCTAATAGATTTTTTTTTTTTTTTTTTTTTTTTTTTTTTTTTTTTTAGGCGGCACGGTGGTGTAGTGGTTAGCGCTGTCGCCTCACAGCAAGAAGGTCCTGGGTTCGAGCCCCGGGGCCGGCGAGGGCCCTTCTGTGTGGAGTTTGCATGTTCTCCCCGTGTCTGCGTGGGTTTCCTCCGGGTGCTCCGGTTTCCCCCACAGTCCAAAGACATGCAGGTTAGGTTAACCGGTGACTCTAAATTGACCGTAGGTGTGAATGTGAGTGTGAATGGTTGTCTGTGTCTATGTGTCAGCCCTGTGATGACCTGGCGACTTGTCCAGGGTGTACCCCGCTTCTCGCCCATAGTCAGCTGGGATAGGCTCCAGCTTGCCTGCGACCCTGTAGAAGGATAAAGCGGCTAGAGATAATGAGATGAGATGAGATTTTTTTTTTAAGTTGACTTTTTTTTTTTTCTTAAGTGTAACTGACCTTTCTTGTTTGTAGCCAGTGATATGGCCCTGCTTGCAGAGGAGGTGTGTGGTGTCAGAGTTCAGAAGCTGTCTGGAGGCATGATTGGAGACAATGCTACACTAATCCTGAAACATCTCACTGATGGACAGCCAATCTTAATACCGTATCCTAACCTATGCCTCCTGGCTGGTGGAAAAAAAAAATTAACGCATTTTTCCCCACTTACTTGATCAGCTAAGGCATGTTTTAGCTACTGTTCACTTCTTTAGTTATGTGTGTTGCGATATGAGCCGAACTTAAAGTGCACATCACGGGTAAATTCAGGAGCAAGATCAATGTAATTCTCCTATTTTATATTAAACTTTGGTCAAATATCTGTCACATTTTGCATTTTGTGCAATTTTTTTACCTTGCGCAATACCAGAAAAATTCAGTTGAAATCAAGCCATTTGAGGCGAATTGGTCCGCCTCTGAAAAAACTTGCCATTTGGATTTCTTGGCAAACACTGATTTTCGTGACGTCATCTGCGGGACGCCTCCCTCTGAATCCTACGTCAGCGCTGGTTTGTTTATGAGGAAACGACCTGGTGGTTTTCTGCAAATTTCTTCAACGTTATCACGTAATTATTAAAATGGTTAACAGATGTATCGTAGGAGGGTGTAGCAACACCAATCTTGATGGGATTAGTACTCATCGTTTTCCAAAAGACCGGACAATGAGAGAGAAACGGGAGCGCTTCGTGCGAGGCACCCGGAAGCCGAGGACCAAAGCAGAGCCGAGAAAAAGACCAAGAAAATCGGCGATTCACAAGTTGACTCTTGCCAGGGTAAGAAATAATAGAGACTATACTCTAAATTAGGTGTTCCTGTGTTTGTGTGGTACACGGATAATGTTATTTATTGACATACGCAAAAGTAAACAACATGAAAGTGCTGGGCGATAATACACTTACTTCACATGTATCAAGGGATATGCGTGTCGGGGCTTGAGATCTTGGGACCTGTCAAACACATTAAATGTATCTCCAACCCTGCTTAGCCGATTCCATGTGTGTAGCTTATGAAATCTTTCTCCTACAGTAGCCAGTACTCTTCTAAATGAAGAAATATATAAATACATAATAGTAATTTGAAAAAATATGATTTATGTAACAATAGATAGATGAGCATTGATAGATGAATCCATGGGTTTAGAAGCTCAGGCGACAATTCCATATTTCAATGCAAAATCGCTAGCTGCTAAACTTGGTCTACACAGACTGTGCACTGAATCCATGCAAGCTCGCGCAGCCTGCTGGCGGATCCGCACGTGACATCACGAATCTGGCTCCAGACTCCCTTGGGATTTTTCCAGACGCGTTTTGTTATTTTTTTTCTGCTGTAGACAGATGGCCTTGTGCAAAATTACCCTTCTGGATGAGTGTGTAAAGGGACATGCTTTCATATAAAAAAACATGAAATTGGTCCAGGATATGCACTTTAACTACTTTGCCACAGATATGACGAGGACTTTAACCATGAGCCGTGTTCACGCAGCGGTCACAAAGCTCACTGGGCAGTGGCTTCAGGTGAGACACTGACTCGCACACAACCTATATGAATGAATTTGGATTTTTTTTTTCAGTACCACATTTACAGCTTGCAAATGTTTGTCTAGAAATGTTCAAGACCGTGAGCTAGCTGTGTATATCCATCACCCTCTTTCCACTCAAAGGGTGACAGATAACTGGTTTGATTTGTATGTGTAAAAGCACCTGCAGAAACTTGCAAGCTGAATGAAGATGCCACACAGTATTGAGTCTTTTACAGGTGGTTTTTGTTTTTTTTGCATGTTTGCTTGAACGGAGTATGCGGTTTGGCGTGTTGTACCTCAAGATGCAAAAGACAAAGCAGTGTCTATGGAAATGGATCAAAATTTTTTTTTCTTCTCCGAAAACCAGTTTCCGTTGCTTGAAGATGAAATTACATCAGTTGAATAATGAAAGTTGTTTTGTTTTTTTTAATTATAGCTTGGTTTCTGATTTGTTTCGAGACACCTTCTCCAAATGATGAATTACTATTCTCACAAGCAAATAGCATTTATACAAAAATGTTTTTATTCACATTTACCTCATGAACCACATGAATGTCTCATTCCTTTTATTCACCATTGTACTTGAGTTTCAGTTTCAAGTCTCTTTAATATGCAAAGTCGCTGCAGCTACTGTATATAAAACAAACAGCCCTCATTTACATATAGTTTTCTACCCCGACTTTGCATATGATGTCATTCATACATTTGTGTGTGTGTGTCATCCACCACACACCTGCTAACTGTACACACAGTTTGTTTGATTGACACACAAACTAGTTCTTGTTATTTGAAATGTTAATAAGTAAGAACCTTAGTCATTTCATGGATTAGGAGGATCAGGATTATATCCAGATAGATAGTAATAAGCCACATAATGCCGGTGCAAATACTGTATGCCTGACGCATATATACACCGATCGGCCATAAAATGAAAAACACTGCCAGGTGAAGTGAATAACATTGATTGATTGTCTCATTACAATGGCACCTATCAAGGGGTGGGATATATTAGGCAGCAAGAGAACAGTCAGTTCTCAAAGTTGATGTGTTGGAAGCAGGAAAAATGGGCAAGCGTGAAGATCTGAGTGACTTTGACAAGAGCCAAGTTGTGATGGCGAGATGACTGGGTCTGAGCATCGAACAAAATGGTGCACCTTGTAGGGTGTTCCCAGTATGCAGTGGTTCGTACCTACCAAAACTAGTCCAAGGAAGGACAACCAATGAACCACGGACAGGGTCATGGGTGTCAAAGACTCACTGATTTGCATGGGGGACAAAGCCTAGCCCATATGGTCCAATCCTACAGAAGAGCTACTGTAGCAAAAACTGCTGAAAAGGTTAATGCTGGCTAAAACAGAAAGGTGTCAACATTAACTTTTTCAGCAGTTTATGCGACAGTAGCTCTTCTGTAGGATTGGACCACATGGGCTCACTTTTTCATCCAATGAGCCTTCGACACCCATGACCCTGTCATGTCAGCAATGCATTTCAGAGCAATATGCTGCCATCCAGACAAAATCTTTTTCAGGGAAGGTCTTCCTTCTTTCAGCAAGACAATGCGCCAAACCGCTTTCTGCACATATTAAAACTGCATGGCTTTGTAGTAAAAGAGTCTGGGTGCTAAACTGGCCTGCCTGCAGTCCAGACCTGTCTCCCATTTAAAACATTTGGTGCATTATGAAGCACAAAATATGACAAAGGAGACCCCGAGCTGTTGAGCAACTGAAATTGTATATCAGGCAAGAATGGGACGACGTTTCTCTTTCATAATTACAGCAATTGGTCTCCTCAGTTCCCAAATGTTTACAGTGTGTTGTTAAAAGTAGAGGTGATGCAGCACAGTGGTAAACATGCCCCGTCCCAACTTTTTTGAAACATGTTGCTGACATCAAATTCAAAATGAGCATGTATTTAAAAAAAAATTTTTTTTCAAAAACCAATCAAATTTCTCATTTCAACATTTGATCTGTTGTCTTTGTACCATTTTCAATGAAATAGGGTTTCCATGATTTGCAAATTATTACATTGTTTTATTTACAGTTCACCGGTTGTCCTTCCTTGGACCACTTTTGGTAGGTACTAACCACTACAGGAATACCCTACAAGATGTGTCATTTTGGAGATGCTCAGACCCAGTCATCTAGCCATCACAATTTGGCCCTTGTCAAAGTCTCTCAGATCCACTTTACGCTTGCCCATTTTTCCTGATTCCAACACATCAACTTCAAGTACTGACTGGTCTCTTGCTGCCTAAAGGCCCGGTCCCACAATACCAATAACTATAACTACAATATAATGATAATACAGTCCCCTGCACTTTATGTGGTTGGTGGTCACACCAGACCGATAACGATACCTATAGCCCAGGCCTGGGTTTAACTTTATCAGCACCGGTGAGATTCCTTCTGGACTGATTTTTCCAGGCCTGGACCTGATCCGATAAAACATCTGACCAATCAGGTAATTATTTACATGTGATGTTGTCTAACCACGTGCTATTTCTCCTGGACATCTTTGTACATCATTGTGTGAGAATTCTCCCAGCTTCTCTCTGTGCTGCAGGAGTTCATGCACCCAGATTCTGCTTTTCTTCTTCTTTTGGCTTTGCCTTCTGTACAAAACGAGCATCAAAAGCAGCTCTTCCTCGCGGTCACTGTGAGCCATTGTGTGCTGCTGAGTGCACTGGCTGTGCACACAAACAGCATACAATCGCTACATTTTCTAGCAAAAACCAACAACCATGTGTACAACCCCGATTCCAAAAAAGTTGGGACAAAGTACAAATTGTAAATAAAAACGAAATGCAATGATGTGGAAGTTTCAAAATTCCATATTTTATTCAGAATAGAACATAGATGACATATCAAATGTTTAAACTGAGAAAATGCATCATTTAAAGAGAAAAATTAGGTGTTTTTTTTTTTTTTTTTTTTTTAATTTCATGACCACAACACATCTCAAAAAAGTTGGGACAAGGCCATGTTTACCACTGTGAGACATCCCCTTTTCTCTTTACAACAGTCTGTAAACGTCTGGGGACTGAGGAGACAAGTTGCTCAAGTTTAGGGATAGGAATGTTAACCCATTCTTGTCTAATGTAGGATTCTAGTTGTTCAACTGTCTTAGGTCTTTTTTGTCATATCTTCCGTTTTATGATGCGCCAAATGTTTTCTATGGGTGAAAGATCTGGACTGCAGGCTGGCCAGTTCAGTACCCGGACCCTTCTTCTACGCAGCCATGATGCTGTAATTGATGCAGTATGTGGTTTGGCATTGTCATGTTGGAAAATGCAAGGTCTTCCCTGAAAGAGACGTCATCTGGATGGGAGCATATGTTGCTCTAGAACCTGGATATACCTTTCAGCATTGATGGTGTCTTTCCAGATGTGTAAGCTGCCCATGCCACATGCACTAATGCAACCCCATACCATCAGAGATGCAGGCTTCTGAACTGAGCGCTGATAACAGCTTGGGTCGTCCTTCTCCTCTTTAGTCCGAATGACACGGCGTCCCTGATTTCCATAAAGAACTTCAAATTTTGATTCGTCTGACCACAGAACAGTTTTCCACTTTGCCATAGTCTATTTTAAATGAACCTTGGCCCAGAGAAGACGTCTGCACTTCTGGATCATGTTTAGATGCGGCTTCTTCTTTGAACTATAGAGTTTTAGTTGGCAACGGCAGATGGCACGGTGAATTGTGTTCACAGATAATGTTCTCTGGAAATATTTCTGAGCCCATTTTGTGATTTCCAATACAGAAGCATGCCTGTATATGATGCAGTGCCGTCTAAGGGCCCGAAGATCACGGGCACCCAGTATGGTTTTCCGGCCTTGACCCTTACGCACAGATTCTTCCAGATTCCCTGAATCTTTTGATGATATTATGCACTGTAGATGATATGTTCAAACTCTTTGCAATTTTACACTGCCAAACTCCTTTCTGATATTGCTCCACTATTTGTCGGCGCAGAATTAGGGGGATTGGTGATCCTCTTCCCATCTTTACTTCTGAGAGCCACTGCCACTCCAAGATGCTCTTTTTATACCCAGTCATGTTAATGACCTATTGCCAATTGACCTAATGAGTTGCAATTTGGTCCTCCAGCTGTTCCTTTTTTGTACCTTTAACTTTTCCAGCCTCTTATTGCCCCGTCCCAACTTTTTTGAGATGTGTTGCTGTCATGAAATTTCAAAATGTCTCACTTTCGACATTTGATATGTTGTCTATGTTCTATTGTGAATACTATATCAGTTTTTGAGATTTGTAAATTATTGCATTCCGTTTTTATTTACAATTTGTACTTTGTCCCAACTTTTTTGGAATCGGGGTTGTATTTATCAGGCTTGTAGTACTCGAGTTCGACTCATGCCCTAATTATAAGGACTCGTGACTTGACTTAGACTTGAGCACTGATGACTCGGACTCATGCATTAACTGCATTCGGACTCGTAAACTGGACACGAGGACTCAGATTTTTTTTTCTTTATTTTATGTAACATGCCATAATAATTTGGCATAAGTTATTTATATCTACATTAATTTTTATACTAATTTTTTGCAAGAGAACGCACATTCACCTGTTCATACGTCATGTTCAGGAACAAACTAACGTTAATGGCGCTAAAATGCCTGGAGAGAAGCCCCTAGGATTGTCCACTTTGCTTATACAGACTTCTCGTGCAGTGGGAAAAAATGCACTGCTATGTGTTCCATATGTAGAGCTATCAAGGAGACGATGGGGACAACCTCGGACTTCAATCGTCATTTGGCAAGACTCCACCCAGAGAAGGAAGTGACGTACTGTGTTCATTTCTCTGTTGATAGCAGGGCTTGCTGAGCAATGAACTAGCTAGTGTTAACCCTCTGTCATGTTATTTGCCCTGTTGATAGTGGGCGGGGCTTGCTGAGCGATGAACAAGCTTTTTATCTGTAGCCTATTAACTAAAATAGGGCAGTCAGTGGGGCAGTAACGTTAGTCCGACACAGTAGCAGAGACGCTTTCACATAAAGGCAGCAACAGCCACCGTCAAATGGTGCAGTTGGAGTCTTGTTCTTGGACTCGACTTGAAATTTTTTTTCGTGACTCGGACTTGAACACCGGGGACTCGAGACTGGACTCGGACTTGAGGTTTAGTGACTGGACTACAACACTGATATTTCTTTACCTGAGTGGCAGGACTACCTGATATTATAGTCAGGATTATAGTTGTGGTGTGACTGCTCAAGACTGGAACTAAATTCAGGCAGAGGTTTAGTCATAGTTATTGGTATTGTGGGACCGGGCCTTAATATATCCCACCCCTTGACAGGTGTCATTGTAATGAGATTATCAATGTAATTCGCTGATCAGTGTGTAATGCTGATTGTTAAAATAATGCTGATTTGTTAAAATTATTAATATTTTCCCATGTCAATTTGTCTACATTTAGGGCATTTTAGCGTTATTTTTCAGATTTATTTTGCTTGTATTCTTCTTTTTTTCCATGATGATTGTTCAAATGTAGTGCATGTGCATTTTCACTTTTACATGAGATATGTCCGAGTAGAATGAGCTGACAGGAAAGCTACAGTAACTCAAATAACCACTCTTGGTGAGCAGAAAAGCATTTCAGAATGCACATGTTTAACCTTGAGGCAGTAATTGTTGTTTTTATATGTGATTTTATTTTTTTTTTTTTTTCATGTCGCAGTCATTACAGAGAACAACTGAAAACAAACATCAATTCAACATCGGTGTGTTTTGCAAATACATGTTCTTATCAATGAAATAACTCGATGTAAAATGTCGCATTTTCAGGTGTGTTGCTTGGCCTAGCACAGGGGAGTGTCGCCAGCGAACAGCTCCCCATGGACACCACTCTGCCATGGCTGCATCTTTCCCGAGTTAGCGCACTAGCTAACTGGCTCTTGGATCCAGTTGAGGTCTACATCTTAGCCAAACAGGGGAAGAGTCTGCGCTACCAGCTATGGAAGTTGGAAACGGTGGCACAGAGTAATGCGCAGCTTAGAGAAATGGATCCGCAGAGGGCCGGTGATGGATCTTACTATGTGCTGCCCCCTGGTGGGGTGGAGGAGGGACTTGCAGGACAGGTGGTGTTGCTATACCCCTCAGAGAAAAACTGATCTCAAGAACACATGATGGGAATACAGTGTGTGTGTATGTGCGCTTAGTGTGCAGTCAGGATGTATACCTAGAACCGGTAATTTGCTGTTTTTTTTTTACCAGGCTGTATTGAGCCTTTTATCCACTAGGTGGCCTTATTTCTTTGATATTTCTCATTATGTTGCTGCTTTCAGCCCCCAGGAAATCTATGATGAAATTCCCCCCTTTTTTTTTTTTTTTGGTAATGATTCATGTTATAAAAATCTCATGGTGCTAAATGAAGCAGAGCTGTTTATTTTGCTGCTCTGATTAAAAATAGGAGGCATCTGTTGGCTAAGTTTAACCTTTGAAAATGGGCAAAAGTTCAGCGGATATTTGGCTGTTAGGAAAGAAGAAAATGTGTTTAATCATCGTAGAGTATTATATACCCATAGAGAAATAAAGAACAGAGATATTAAACGCACAGCAGCAATGTTACTGAATCTCAGCCCAATATTTCAGTCCGTAGACCTACTGAAGAAAAAAAACCACGTGTGAACATTGTGAAAATCCAATCAGATGATAAGTGTTCACAGTGGCAGTGCAAGCTTTTATTAAGCTTTGAGTGCAGATACAACCCCAATTCCAAAAAAGTTGGGACACTGTGTAAAACATAAAGAAAAACAAAATGTGAAGATTTGCAAATCATGGAAACCCTATATTTCATTGAAAATGGCACAAAGACAACATATCAAATGTTGAAACTGAGAATTTTTTTTTTTTTTGAAAAGTATATGTTGATTTTTTGAATTTGATGTCAGCAACACGTTTCAGAGCAATATGCTGCCATCTAGACACTTTTTTTTTTTCAGGGAAGGCCTTCTTTCAGCAAGAAAACACATCAAACTGCTTCCTGCACATATTAAAACTACATGGCTCTTTAGTAAGAGTCCGGGTGCTAAACTGGCCTGCCTGCAGTCCAGACCTGTCTCCCATTTAAAACATTTGGCGCATTATTAAGCGAAAAATCCAACAAAGGAGACCCCGAACTGTTGAGCAACTGAAATTGTATATCAGGCAAGAATGGGACAACATTTCACTTTCAAAACTGCAGCAACTGGTCTCCTCAGTTCCCAAACGTTTACAAAGTGTTGTTAAAAGTTGAAGTGATGCAACACACTGGAAAACATGCCCCCTGTCCCAACTTTTTTGAAACGTGTTGCTGACATCAAATTCAAAATGACCAATCAGATTTCTCAGTTTCAACATTTGATATGTTGTCTTTGTACCATTTTCAATGAAATATCGGGTTTCCATGATTTGCAAACGATCACATTCTGTTTTATTTACAGTACACAGCGTCCCAACTATTTTGGGGTTGGATTTGTACATTACACAGTGGCTTGCATAAGTATTCACCCCCTCAAGCTTTTCTACATTTGGTAGTGTTAAAACCTGTAAGTGAAATGAACTTAATTCAGATTTTGTCACAAATTGACACAAAATAGCCCATAATATTGAAGTGGGTGGAAAAAAAAAAAGAATACATTTTACAAAACTATTTACAAATGAAAATTGTAAAAGTTGTATTTGTAGAAGTATTCACCCCCATTGGTGCTAAAGTACTAAATTGGGCCTTAAGCATACATTTTCTGATAATCGAAAGTTTTTAATTATCTCTAATAATGATATACAACTGTTAACTGATATTTACAGGAAGTTTTTTTCCCCCAAAATATTTTTTTTAAGTTTTAACCTACATACATAGACTACATACGTACAACCCCGATTCCAAAAAAGTTGGGACAAAGTACAAATTGTAAATAAAAACAGAATGCAATGATGTGGAAGTTTCAAAATTCCATATATTATTCAGAATAGAAGATCGATGACATATCAAATGTTTAAACTGAGAAAATGTATCATTTAAAGAGAAAAATTAGGTGATTTTAAATTTCATGACAACAACATATCTCAAAAAAGTTGGGACAAGGCCATGTTTACCACTGTGAGACATCCCCTTTTCTCTTTACAACAGTCTGTAAACGTCTGGTGACTGAGGAGACAAGTTGCTCAAGTTTAGGGATAGGAATGTTAGCCCATTCTTGTCTAATGTAGGATTCTAGTTGCTCAACTGTCTTAGGTCTTTTTTGTTGTATCTTCCGTTTTATGATGCGCCAAATGTTTTCTATGGGTGAAAGATCTGGACTGCAGACTGGCCAGTTAAGTACCCAGACCCTTCTTCTACGCAGCCATGATGCTGTATTTGATGCAGTATGTGGTTTGGCATTGTCATGTTGGAAAATGCAAGGTCTTCCCTGAAAGAGACGTCGTCTGGATGGGAGCATATGTTGCTCTAGAACCTGGATATACCTTTCAGCATTGATGGTGTCTTTCCAGATGTGTAAGCTGTCCATGCCACACGCACTAATGCAACCCCATACCATCAGAGATGCAGGCTTCTGAACTGAGCGCTGATAACAACTTGGGTCGTCCTTCTCCTCTTTAGTCCAAATGACATGGCGTCCCTGATTTCCATAAAGAACTTCAAATTTTGATTCGTCTGACCACAGAACAGTTTTCCACTTTGCCACAGTCCATTTTAAATGAGCCTTGGCCCAGAGAAGACGTCTGCACTTCTGGATCATGTTTAGATACGGCTTCTTCTTTGAACTATAGAGTTTTAGCTGGCAACAGCGGATGGCACGGTGAATTGTGTTCACAGATAATGTTCTCTGGAAATATTCCTGAGCCCATTTTGTGATTTCCAATACAGAAGCATGCCTGTATGTGATGCAGTGCCGTCTAAGGGCCCGAAGATCACGGGCACCCAGTATGGTTTTCCAGCCTTGACCCTTACGCACAGAGATTCTTCCAGATTCTCTGAATCTTTTGATGATATTATGCACTGTAGATGATATGTTCAAACTCTTTGCAATTTTACACTGTCGAACTCCTTTCTGATATTGCTCCACTATTTGTCGGCGCAGAATTAGGGGGATTGGTGATCCTCTTCCCATCTTTACTTCTGAGAGCCGCTGCCACTCCAAGATGCTCTTTTTATACTCAGTCATGTTAATGACCTATTGCCAATTGACCTAATGAGTTGCAATTTGGTCCTCCAGCTGTTCCTTTTTTGTACCTTTAACTTTTCCAGCCTCTTATTGCCCCTGTCTCAACTTTTTTGAGATGTGTTGCTGTCATGAAATTTCAAATGAGCCAATATTTGGCATGAAATTTCAAAATGTCTCATTTTCGACATTTGATATGTTGTCTATGTTCTATTGTGAATACAATATCAGTTTTTGAGATTTGTAAATTATTGCATTCCGTTTTTATTCACAATTTGTACTTTGTCCCAACTTTTTTGGAATCGGGGTTGTACATCTGAACATTTTGACAATAAATGTATGTGTTACAAGAAAATAACATGAAAAGAAGACACTAACAGTAAAACCCAAACAAACAAAACAAACAAATGTCAGCAACTTCAAAGAAAAACAAAACTAAAACAAACAAAAACAGCTTCTCATTAAATGGCTTTAGCTTTCACTCATCACATCTGACATACCATTAACTCCACCATCTTCAAGAAAGGATAAGAATGGGCTCCAGACTTCTTCAAATCTCCTACATTTACCTTTCACTATATAGGTTATATAGGAGATATATATAGGAGAGAAACAAGATGGCGCCTGCCCTGTCGGCGACTCGCTACCTGGTGTTTGTATGTTTGTCTCTCGTTTTTTCCTTCGTGCTTTGTTTCTGTGGCAGGAGTCTTTCGTGTGCGACAACGGCATGTAAAAAGCCTGGAATTAAGCTGCATGCGCTGGTACTGTTGTGGCTTTTTATATGGAGTGGAGTAGTGCGATCGCACTGTTCTCCTATAAATATCACATTAGATGAGGTCCACTCACAGCTGAGGAGGCTCAAAGTGAACAAGGCCCCTGGCCCTGATGGAGTTATCCCACGTGTCCTTAAGACATGTGCTGATCAGCTATGTACTGTGTTTCATTATTTATTTAATTTATCCCTGTCATGTTCTAGAATTCCATCCATATGGAAAACATCCTGTATTATTCCAGTGCCCAAAAAGCCAAATGTCAAGGCAGTTAAGGATTTCAGACCCATTGCCCTTACTTCTCATGTTATGAAATGTTTTGAGAGATCCCTCCTTGTATATCTAAGGAAACAGGTGCAACTGCATCAGGACCCACTCCAGTTTGCTTACAGGGAGGGGGTGGGTACTGATGACGCCCTCTTATACTTGCTTCACCGAGCATACTGTCACCTGGAGAGTACTGGTGCATCTCTCAGGGTAATGTTTTTCGACTTTTCTAGTGCTTTCAACACACTACAACCACGCCTCCTTGCAAAAAAACTTATGAACATGAACTTAAACCCAGCCACCATAGCATGGATATATATGACTATCTCACATCTAGACCTCAGTTTGTCAAGGTCCATGGCAACACGTCTATTGTTATTAACACCAACATGGGGGCACCGCAGGGGACAGTTCTCTCTCCTTTTTTATTCACACTGTACACTTCTGACTGCAGACACATTAATGCTTCTTGTCACCTACAAAAGTTTTCAGATGATTCTGCCCTGGTGGGCTATATAACTAATAATGACCACAGAGAGTACAAAGATGAGATTAAGAGATCTGTGGAATGGTGTGATGAAGCACAGCTCATCTTAAATGTTGAAAAAACAAAAGAGCTTACCATTGATTTTAGACGTAAGAAAACTGAGGTTAGCCCAATTTTAATTAAAGACCAGCCTGTCGAGATAGTTTCTTCTTATAGGTATTTGGGTGTACATGTGGACAGCAAACTGGACTGGAAGGTACACAGTAGCAACACGTTCAAAAAATCTCAATCTAGAATGTTCTTCCTAAGGAAACTCAGGTCTTTTAGTATTAGTAGGCCCATCTTAAACACTTTTTATAATGGGATTCTGGGCAGTGTCCTCTTTTATGCGGTGGTGTGCTGGGGTAGCTGTTTGTCAGGGGAGGACAGGAACAGGCTCAACAAGCTGATCAGAAAAGCAGGCTCAATTATTGGTCTCAGCCCCAGTTCTCTAGAAGAAGTAATTGAACAGAGAACCATGAGAAAAATGAAAAGGATTGTGGCAGAAGAGGATCATCCTCTTCATAGTTTCTTTGTAAGAAGTGGTAGGAGTCAGCGACTCCTCTTCCCCAGCTGCTCAACTGAGAGATTCAGGAGATCTTTTGTACCTTCTGCAGTTAGGTTTTTTAATAAGCACCTTTGATATAGTGTTGTTTTTATTGACTCACTATTATTTCTTTCTTTCTTTACTTAGGCATATGTGTGTATGTGCATGTATGTGTATGCATGGTTCTTTTTATACTGTTCTGTGTTGCACATGTTGGTGGTCCATTGCCATTAACTGTTGATGCTTGTTTTCTTCCTTGCTTATACTGCTGTATGTTGCACATGTTGGTGGTCCATTGCCATGGTCTGCTTCTCTATGTTGCTCTTTGCTATATCTTTTGTCCTGTACCTGTTTTAATGTCTTGCTTCATGTTGTGTTGTGTCTTGTATGTTGATGGTGGCACTGAGTTTCCCCTTTGTGGAGTATTAAAGTTAATCCAATCCAATCCAATCGGTTGTTTTTTCCATGGCCACATTCATTGCCATTTCTTTCAACCAGTCTGTTACAATTGGCGCTTTTGTTTTCTTCCAAAATAAAGCAATTCAACGTTTCGCTTGTAACAAGCACATATCAATGAAAATATATTCCCTTCTTCTCAATGGAGATTCAAGAGGATATAAATGTAGAATATATGTTTTAGCTGGGGGCGGCACGGTGGTGTAGTGGTTAGCGCTGTCGCCTCACAGCAAGAAGGTCCGGGTTCGAGCCCTGTGGCCGGCGAGGGCCTTTCTGTGTGGAGTTTGCATGTTCTCCCCGTGTCCGCGTGGGTTTCCTCCGGGTGCTCCGGTTTCCCCCACAATCCAAAGACATGCAGGTTAGGTTAACTGGTGACTCTAAATTGACCGTAGGTGTGAATGTGAGTGTGAATGGTTGTCTGTGTCTATGTGTCAGCCCTGTGATGACCTGGTGACTTGTCCAGGGTGTACCCCGCCTTTCGCCCGTAGTCAGCTGGGATAGGCTCCAGCTTGCCTGCGACCCTGTAGAAGGATAAAGCGGCTAGAGATGATGAGATGAGATGTTTTAGCTGATAACGCTAGGTTGATATTTATAATTTTATTAATCATGTCTACCCCCCTCCAGAATGTATTTGTGTTCACACTCCCATATGCAATGATAAAGATCACCTTTGAGTTTGTTGCATTTTATGCAGGTATCAGGAATGTTTTCATTGTATTTATGTAGAATAGCCAGAGTCACATAAGTCCGCATCAACTGTTTATATTGTAACAATTTCAATCTAACACTTACAGTGGTACTTGAAAGTTTGTGAACCCTTTAGAATTTTCTATATTTCTGCATAAATATGACCTAAAACATCATCAGATTTTCACACAAGTCCTAAAAGTAGATAAAGAGAACCCAGTTAAACAAATGAGACAAAAATATTGTACTTGGTCATTTATTTATTGAGGAAAATGATCCAATATTACATATGTGAGTGGTAAAAGTATGTGAACCTTTGCTTTCAGTATCTGTTGTGACCCCCTTGTGCAGCAATAACTGCAACTAAACGTTTGCGGTAACTGTTGATCAGTCCTGCACACCAGCTTGGAGGAATTTTAGCCCATTCCTCTGTACAGAACAGCTTCAACTCTGGGATGTTGGTGGGTTTCCTCACATGAACTGCTCGCTTCAGGTCCTTCCACAACATTTCGATTGGATTAAGGTCAGGGCTTTGACTTGGCTATTCCAAAACATTAACTTTATTCTTCTTTAACCATTCTTTGGTAGAATGACTTGTGTGCTTAAGGTCATTGTCTTGCTGCATGACCCACCTTCGCTTGAGATTCAGTTCATGGACAGATGTCCTGACATTTTCCTTTAGAATTCACTGGTATAATTCAGAATTCATTGTTCCATCAATGATGGCAAGCCATCCTGGCCCAGTTGCAGCAAAACGGGCCCAAACCATGATACTACCACCACCATGTTTCACAGATGGGATAAGGTTCTTATGCTGGAATGCAGTGTTTTCCTTTCTCCAAACATAACGCTTCTCATTTAAACCAGAAAGTTCTATTTTGGTCTCATCCGTCCACAAAACATTTTTCCAATAGCCTTCTGCAGTGGTGTAGTCTACTTTTTTGCAGTGGGTATACTCAGTGCTTGCCATGCAACGCCCCCCCAGGAAAAAAATTTATACTCTCACACACACACACACACGTGTGTTGTGGCTATACTGTTGTACTCATCCATCTTGTAACTGTCCAATAACCTGAAAGCAACACCTGATGAGCACCATCACTGCCTAATGCATAGTAATATGCATCTTGAAACTGGTTTTGTGTACAGATCTACTGTATGCAAAACAAATGTGGTTTAAATGTACAAAATTTATAAAATTTTGATTCACCGTTCAACTTAAGATAAGTGGGCTTTTCCATCATTGTTTTTTTTTTATTTTTCATGTATCAAGAAAATTTGACATATTGACATGTAAATTAAACATCACACAATAATACATTTTTAACATAAGAAATAAGAAATGCATTTAATATATATTCAGCACATCAGCTTAAATGAACAAGAAAACATCCTAGATGTGCTAAAACAAATGTTTGCTTCAAAGAAGAAAAAATTAATTTAATTAACAAATATGCAATGCCCTTCAGTGTGTTAGTCCACAAGCCCTGCAAAAAAGGTCTACAGGACTTTCCAGGTGTTTTTATATTCTGGCATTTGAGGTCTGCATTGCCTCCTTGGTTGTGTTGCAGAGTGATGGCTGAGGACACTTCTGAAAACACTGAAATAGTGTCGTTTGTTTTCGTTTCATGATTTCGCAAGCTTGATTGAATGCTAGATAATGCCGTGTGGTCTGTCATGACTGAATAAGCACTGTTGCTTAGCAACAAGTCAAAGGCAGACACCTTCGCATGTTTGTAAACAAACCGACCGTTGCCAGGGCCCTGTACTACGAACGGAGGTCAACCTACCCAGAAGTAACCCAGGGTTCCCCCGCTAAACCGGGGTTGACAAAACCTGGTTATCTTGTTTGGGGTTAAACGGTACTACGACGCCAGTTATGAAGTTGATTTGTTGAACCTGTGTTAACCTAATCAGGGTTAATGCGCGTTCACGTTAAAGGGGAGGTTATCAGCGCAAATCCCCACTGTTCACAATGGCACGGTCGCCGCACTTCACGGAGGAAGAATGCGCTGTCATAATGCAAAGCTACGAGGAGTTCAAGACAACATTAAGAGCAAAATCTAACACAGCGGCTGCCAATAAGGAGCGGCAAGCATGTTGGCAACGAATTGCCGATCGGGTAAATGCGCAAGTACATTCTCCCTTCTACATGTTCCAGAACAGAAGTATAGGATGAGAGAAGCTTCATGATCAATCACAAGTCACAGAAAATGGTCCTTCGACGTGGCCCCAGTCATATATAGCTTGTTTAATGTCCGAAAAATCCTGAATAAAATTTGGTATGGTAAATTCATGGAGTAGCCTACTTAAACTGATATGTGCACAGAGTCACATGAATTAGGATGGCTGACTGTTCAGTCCCTTTGACTAAGTCGGTGTATGTACTGTGAACATTTCAGAGGCAACAGCAGTGCCAAACGCACCTGGCAACAGGTGAAAATGAAATATAAAAACAGCATTCATAATGGTGTGTGTGCGCGTGCAAGCAAGCATTCATTTGCCTTTTATTTATTCAAGTTTTATCTGTTTGCCTAATAGTTCAAATTGTTTTGTATATAGTTTATAATGTTGTTGTGTGATATTAATGATAATATTGTGGGAAAACTACTTTGCACGGACGTTCATTTAATTTATTCTATCGTCATTTTGTTTGTTCTATTTTTGTGTATTTCATTTATTTATCTGTTTGTCTAGTTGTATCTATTTTTGTAATAATATATTTTTTGCATTAAGAGTTTGTTTTTTCCTATTAAAATAATCGTGTTCTTGTTATAACTTTATCTATTTATCTGACTGTTTAGTTGTATCTATTTTTGTTACAATTTCAATATTTTTAATATAGAAAGTTTGTTTTTTTCTATTAAAATGTTCTTGTGTGATAACTAGTTCTTGTGTTATATTTATTGTAGTTTTATCTATTTTGTATCTCAGACTTAAATATTTTTGTAAAACAAGTGTTTTTCTATAAAATATTCTTGCGTTCTTGATAACTATGTTCGAGTGGGTTCTTTTTTTTTTTTTTTACAGAAAAGCCGTTCTGCATGGACATTCATTGAAGCCCTCATTGTTTTTTAATGGTTATTTATGAGCGTTTAGGGGTTACAATAATGTAAGTCTAGGTTGCTTTATATAAAAGGTATGTCCAGAAATATTGATGTCACTGTCTAAACAGAGGGATCTGGCTTCTTTAGACGCTGTCTTCTTAAAACTGAATAAATATTTAAAAAGAGCCAAATGAGCCAGTCTTTTGAACGGCTCTTTTCAAAGAACGGATCACAAAGATGCGGATCCCATCTGTTACGCCCCCTCTTCCTCCACTTCCTTATATTGACACCCCAGCCCAGCAGCCAGCTCCCCCCCGGGGGGGGGGGGGGGGGGGGGATATGAGGTGTGAAAATGCATTGTGTAGTGTCTGGTGCATCTCCTGCACTTTCCCTACACTTCGCCTACCGTAACACCATCAAAGAGCCATAAATCCCATCTCTAATCTGCGCTCCGATATCGCACGGGTCATCCAGGTACGCTGGCATTGTCTCTAGAGCAGGGCTTTTCAAAGTGTGGGGCGCGCCCCCCCTGGGAGGCGCCAGAGTTCTTCAGGGGGGGCGCAACGTGAGGAGCCTTTACCAGAGACAAAAGGGGTGTTCACACGGCAACTTTTACTCCGGTGTAGCACCGGGGCTGCCCCGGTAGAGCGTTCACACGGTACAAAGTTATACCGGTGTAGCCCCTGAAAGCTGCTTAAACCGGTGCAAATCTAACCCTGCTCGGGAGGTGGTTTAAGAAATTTACTCCGGAGTAAATGCTAGTTTGCGGGGCAGCACCGATATAAAATGGGCCGTCTGAACGCTACGGGGTAGACTCGCTACGCGTGAGGAGAGTCGATTACATACGGGCATTGCATAATTTGCATCCTGGTATTTTGCGCTTCCAAAATGGCGAATATCAACAGCAACAGAACTGCGTGTCTTCCAGTGTTGCCAGATTTGGCAGTTTTAAGTGCATTTTGACGGATTTGAACATATTTTGGGATGGAAAACGTCAGCAATATCTGGCAACACTGGTGTCTTCATCCACGTTGTTTTCCCGGCGCTTGGTGATGCCATGACAACCGGGAAAAAGAAGTACATTTTCACGCATGCGCATATTTCATTTCCGCATTATTACTATCGGAAATGATAGTAATAATGATAGGAAATGATAGTAATAAAAGGAAATATCAAAACTTTATTACTATCAAAGGAAATGATAGTAATAAAGTTTTTGCTACTATAACACGGTCGCAGAAACTGCCGTGTGACCGCAAGTGGGGCTGCACCGGTGCTAACACGCTTCTCTCTAGTAAGCAGGGTTGTGACGTGTGAACGCTGCGCAAAATTTACACCGGTGTAAGATATATCGCAACAAAATACATCGGTGCAGCATCGATGCAGAACACCCTAAAAATGGATCGATTTTTTAGTACCTAAAGCTACAGTGAGTGAGGAGACAGAGTTTGGGCCAAGCAAAAAAAAACCCAGAGCCTCCAGGATGTTGCGATTTGCAACTCAGCGCAAATTCAACCAATCCCCGCGAATTCAGGGCGGTGTTACAATTATATCCAATCACCGCAACTTTCCCGCAAATTTGACCAATCGTTGGCGTCGTCTTGAGGTGACGTCGACAAACTACCTTCCGCCTTACTTCCGTGTTTACGTTCAAGAGAAGCAGCATGCGCGCAGAGTTGCCAGATTGGTTTTAAGTGCATTTTTGCGGGTTTTGAACATATTTTGGACTGGAAAACGTCAGCAGTATCTGGCAACATTGCATGATGTGCGAGTCAGTGTTTATATAGGCTTAAATTCTGTTACTGAAAGTGTGTGATGTTTACAGTGAAGCACTGTGTGCAGTTTATTTTTATTTTTTTTACTTAATACAAGAAAGTAATGGATGCCAACATTTTTGCCAAAATGGTATTTTATTTTCCATTGTTTAGGCAGCTTCAGCATCATACTCTGAGATTCTGTTCAAATTGTTTTTTTCTTCTATGAAGCCTGAGCCATTTATTTTATTAGTTTATAATTATTGTTTAAATTAGTCTTCAGGAGAGACTGCCTGCACACAGCACTAGCATTAATAGTTTTTTTTTTCTTACATGAAAGCTGAGGCATTTATATTATATTTTAAGGTAACTTCATGTTGTGCTGTGAGGTTCTCTGCACTTTAACTTTTGAACCAACAGGTGCATTTGGATAAGTAAAGCCTATTTTTCTGCATTTTTGTAGTCCTGGTAATCTTTTATATTGGTAAAGTTGTTTATAGGACCATTTCTCAGTGTCTTTGTTTTTTAATCAATAGTTTTTCAGTAATAACTTAATATTTAACATATCACTCAATTTTAATCACAAAAAGAGAAAATTGTAACAATTTCTCGCAACTTTCACTTCCTCCCGCAATGTAATCGCAACAAAAACCTAAAAAACACCACGACTTTCATCGCAATTTTTTTGGAAAAACCCCCGCAACATCAGACATTTTAGCCCGCAACAATCACAAAAAAGGCCCGCAGAATCCTGGGGGACTGGAAAAAGAAGGAAGTATGACCACGATTATTTAAAGTTTGGATTTTCATGGACTGGATCTGAAGATGCTCCACTGCTACAGTGTGTTGTCTGCTAAGAGGTGCTAGCTAACGATGCTATGAGATGTTTAAAAAAAAGATGTTTTAAAAAGCACAGATGTTTAAAATGTGAAAAAGAAAAAAATAAAAATGTGTACAACCACCATTTTTTAAAAATACGAATGGAACATTAAGTATAGCAACAACAAAAATTGTAAGGGGGGCGCTGTTGTTTATTTGCTCTCCGAGGGGGGCTCACTCTCCCACACTTTGAAAACCCCTGCTCTAGAGGAAATGTCGGTGGAGAGGTGGTGTTTAAAAAGGGTGTGGTTAATCAGAAACCTCGGGTTAACCAAGAACATAACCTGAGACGAGCAGGTTTGAGATGCAGCGTAAGTTGCCATGGCAGCATACCTCGGTTTGAACATAGCCAACTTTCGTAGTATGGGTTAATCGGGAAGTTACGCTGCACGTGATCAAGTTACTCTCGAAGTTACCCTGGTAAGCCAGAAAACCCGCTTCGTAGTACAGGGCCCTGGATGCACGAGCAGCCTGGACCCAGAAACAATGGCGCTGCCCATAGACTGGCATTATGAGCTGTCAGATTATGCAAAACAATTGTCATTACAAGATCGAGAATGCTACATAAATAAGTTAACTCTAACAAGTGGACATCGCCTACCGGATCCGCATTTAATTAAAGAGTGGACGGACGATGTTAGTAAGTTCCCTGGTATACAGGGGCGTAGCTTGGGTATTGTGACAGGGGGGCGGTAGATGTTTCAGAGGCCCCCCTACCCATATCTTAGGCTATAGCCTAATAAAATACCGGCGATAAAGGCATTTTTACAATTTCGAAAATGCGACCATAATCTTCAGCAACAGACTCACGCATGACAATAAGTGCAAACTAACAGGCTTTAATTTTATTTCACATCAATTATAAATCATACAGCTCGCTCTGGGTGATTATATCATTCGAACTCTGCAGCACTGCATAGCGCACTGGAACTGCGCATTGCAAACAAGTACAAACCAGTAGCAAAATATCATTTTCCACAGTGCTAGTACCAGCACATCCGCCTGTCTCGTTCACCTCAGGTGTAGCGTCAACCGTAGCCTGGCGAAAATATCTCGTCAGTGGAGCACAGCTAGAAGTCACAGCATCTCTCCTCTGTTGCTCCTCTAATCTTTCTCTCCTTTTACGTGCGCCGGATTTAAACCGCCTCATACTTGTTTTAACACTGCTAAGAAAACCGTACCATCACCACACCACAACTCAGCTAGCAGATTAATTCTTTGTTTGAGTAACCATAGCATTAGAATCCTGAGCAGCATGGACCACTGCGCAGGGGCAACTTCAGAATCTGGAGGGTACGCATAAACAAGCCATAAGCCTATGTCAGTGCCAGTAGGCCTAGTGTGTCTTACCTTGATATAAGCTGTCTCGTCACAGAAAATAGAATAATTATATAACCATACTCCATGTTATGTGTAGACGCCACCGGCGCAGGCACATAGTGTAAATAAAGTTTGACCAGCACGTCCGGTGATTGGCAGGGGCCCCCCCTAGTGGTGAGGCCCTGGGTTTTTGGCGCCGATGCCCCCCCCCAAACTACGCTACAGCTGGTATACAATGGCCAGATATACTCGTACCTATTGACAAGACTTCAGTGTACACCCACGAAAAACTTCGTGCCTACATCATCCAACATATCCACAATGATAGTGTAAAGAGTGCAGCTAAGAGAAATCAGAGCTGCGTAAAAAGCGAGAGGCGGAGAGCAGAAATGAAACTGAACGGGGCGGGAGCTAGGTTAGAGCAGTCAGCGTAAGTTGGCATTTAGAGTGAGGGCACACAATTTTACCTTTCCATCCTTGCTTTAAAATTGTGATTTTCGGCATGCACAAATAATGATGGCACAAAATCTGGACTGCTTGAGTCAAGCGAGACCTCTCCTACAAACAAAACTGCATGCAAAGCTAAGTTAACATGCTAACAATATTCATTACATTGTGTAACTGTGACCCAGCTAATCAGACAAACGCTACCAAAGTATTTTGCTACATCAATAAACGAAGACTAGAAAGAATAAAAAAGAAAGATTTAATAAATAGCCTGATCATCTTACCTGTGATGAAGTGGGTGCTGCAAACCCGCGCATTTTTGATGGTGCTTTCATCCCAGTCTACATGTTTGATGGCTTGTAGTCATAGACGTCGGCGATTTTTTTGGAATGGGTGAGATCCTGCTGGAATTCTGTACATGTTAACCCCATCACTGCTACGATTCTGACACCCGACAACACAACAACTAGGCATTTCTTCCAAATATTTCTTCTCGTGTCTACCGTCGCGGAGTCTTTTTTGGGTCCAGGCTGCGCGCGCAATTTCCTCTTACGTATGAATGACGGCTGGCTTGACTGACATAGCAACAGTTACTATGGGCGGCGGAGCTCCCGGAAGGGTCAATTCTGTGCTCTTGGATCAACTCGCAACTCCTTGAGTGCTGAGTCAGGCTCTGTCAGCGTCTAATAAATGAAGCCCATAGGATTTGAATTGAATAGGCGCTTGTAGCGCTAAAGCGCGTTTGGTGGACACAGGCATCTAGGAATGGAACTACGGAACATTCATCCGACAATGCTGACGTTGGTTTGGCCAGTTCAAATAACGAATATATCAAATCAAGTTTATTTGTACAGCGCTTTTAACAATAAACATTGTCGCAAAGCAGCTTTACAGAATTTGAACGACTTAAAACATGAGCTAATTTTATCCCTAATCTATCCCCAATGAGCAAGCCTGTGGCGACGGTGGCAAGGAAAAACTCCCTCAGACGACATGAGGAAGAAACCTCGAGAGGAACCAGACTCAAAAGGGAACCCATCCTCATTTGGGCAACAACAGACAGCCTGACTATAATCTTAACAGTTTTAACAGGTATAACCCTCAACTGTCCTCATGGGGCCGTCCTTCACAGGAGTGGGGCGATAAAACTCCGACCAGACACAGGGCACCAGGATGGATCAAGCAGGTCCGAGGGGCAGAAGAGGCCAACATCTCAATCCCAGGATCAACATGTAACTCAGAGGGACAGATGGGGGGGGAAGAGAGAGAGAGAAAGAAAACACGTTGTTAGGTATGCCCTAAAAATGACAATTATTAAATCTGTGTGGTAGGCTCGCAGAGACGAGAGTCTTTACATCAGGCATAACACACAATGGCATGTTAATATGGTAAAAAATATATCATGACCTGCTCTGGCTGGATGCTTGATTGGGTGATGGGAGCACACTCCTCAGCAATGATGAGATGCAGATGGGACCCTTAGGCCTGGCCAAGACAATTCAGTTACATTTCACCGGGTCTGGGACATGCGACAGAATGTCTGACGGCCGATTCCCTGCAGGCTACGATAGCCAGTCGAGGTCCCCACCGTCTCCACCAAAAGATTTCCTGTTGACTCCATGTAACTCAGAGGGACAGATTTGGGGTGGGGGGGAGAGAAAGAAAACACAGGTGGTTAGGTATGCCCAATGTCACCTGAATAAGTAGGAACAGTATACATATTGCACCGAGTACAAGCAGGGACTCCGGCAACTAACTATGACAGCATAACTAAAAGGAGAGAGCCAGAAGGTAACACAGGCATGAGGGAGCCCCGGGACATAAAGCAGCAGCCACTACACCGTCAACAAACTCGAGTGAGCAAGCGAGTGGGGACTGACAGCATCCATACATCCCAGTTTACCAAAAACACTCTATGTCTGAGGACCCTCCAGATCTACTCCTTTACCTCATAAACACCATTAACAAAAGGCTTGACTAAACAGATATGTTTTCAGCCTAGACTTAAATGCTGAGACTGTGTCTGATTCCCGAACACTACTTGGAAGGCTGTTCCATAACAGTGGGGCTTTGTAAGAAAAGGCTCTGCCCCCTGATGTAGCCTTCACTATACGAGGTACCAGCAGATAGCCTGCACCTTTTGATCTAAGTAGGCGTGGCGGGTCATAGAGGAGCAGAAGTTCACTCAGGTACTGTGGTGCGAGACCATTTAGTGCTTTAAAGGTCAATAGTAGTATTTTATAATCAATACGAAATTTGATTGGGAGCCAATGCAGTGTGGATAAGACAGGCGTGATGTGGTCATATTTTCTAGTTCTAGTAAGGACTCTTGCTGCGGCATTTTGAACTAACTGGAGCTTGTTTATGCACTTATTGGAACATCCAGACAGTAAGGCATTACAATAATCCAACCTGGAGGTAACGAAAGCATGGACTAGTTTTTCTGCATCATGCAATGACATTAAATTTCTTATCTTTGCAATATTTCTGAGATGAAAGAAAGCTATCCGGGTGATGTTATCAATGTGAGTTTCGAATGAAAGACTGGGGTCAATAATCACTCCGAGGTCTTTTACTGCTGCACGTGAAGAAACAGAAAGGCCATCCAGAGTCACTGTGTAATCAGAAAACTTACTTCTAGCTGTATGTGGTCCTAGTACAAGTACTTCAGTCTTGTCAGAGTTAAGCAGAAGGAAATTTATAAGCATCCAGTGTCTAATGTCCTTAACACATTCCTCAATTTTATTAAGCTGGTGTCTCTCATCAGGTTTTGCAGAGACATACAACTGTGTGTCATCAGCATAACAGTGGAAACTAATACAATGTTTACGAATAATATCGCCCAGAGGTAACATATATAGAGAAAAAAGCAGTGGACCCAAGACAGAACCTTGTGGAACACCAAACTTTACCTCGGTACGTCTAGAAATATCACCATTTATATCAACATACTGATAACGATCAGTTAGATAAGACCTGAGCCAGGAGAGGGCCATTCCCTTAACTCCCACAACATTTTCTAGTCTATCCAGAAGAATGGAATGATCAATGGTATCAAATGCTGCACTAAGGTCAAGCAACACAAGTAGCGAGACACAGCCCTGATCAGACGCCAACAGTAGGTCGTTTACTACTTTAACCAGTGCTGTCTCTGTGCTATGATGAGGTCTAAATCCTGACTGATACATTTCATGGATGTTATTCCTATGTAAATATGAGCATAACTGCTGTGCCACAGCTTTTTCAAGGATCTTGGAGATAAAGGGGAGGTTTGATATTGGCCGATAATTGGACAGCTGACAGGGATCAAGGTCAGGTTTTTTAATCAGGGGTTTGATAACTGCTAGTTTAAAGGATTTGGGTACATAGCCAATCATAAGAGAAGAATTTATTATTTTTAGAAGCGGTTCAATTACTCCAGGCATTATCTGTTTGAATAGATGTGTCGGTAAGGGATCTAGTACGCAAGTTGAGGCTTTTGATGTAGAGATTAATGAAAGTAATTCAGTTTCTTTTAGGGGAGTAAAACATTCTAACTGATGATCTGATACAGTTATATTGTTAACTACAAGGTCACTTTCATTGTCTAACCTTAAATTAGTAGTTTGAATTTTTTTGTCGGATATTCTCAATTTTGTCATTAAAAAAATTCATGAAGTCGTTGCTACTACATACTGCAGGTGTGCATGTGTTGATAGTGGACTTATTCCTGGTTAATTTTGCTACAGTATTAAATAGGAATCTAGGATTATTTTTGTTATCTTCTATTAGGGAGGAGAAATATGTTGATCTCGCAGCACTAAGAGCTTTTCTATACTTCAGGAAGCTCTCCTTCCAAGCTAATTTGAACACTACCAATTTTGTTTGACGCCATTTACGTTCCAATTTTCGAGTGGTCTGTTTTAATGTGCGAGTGTCATCATTATACCAGGGTGCTAATTTTTTGTCTCTGACCATTTTCCTTTTTAGAGGAGCTACATTATCTAAAGTATGGCGGAATGTTGACTCTAAGCATTCAGTTGCCTGATCAAGTTCTGCAGGGGCTGACAGTGACCCAATCAAAGTTGACAGCTCTGGGAGATCATTTATAAAGCTCTGTGCAGTAGTTGACGTGAAAGTACGTTTAATACAGTAGCGTGGTGAGGTGCATATATTATTACTCAGACATATTTTGAATGAGATGAGACAATGATCTGAGATAACTTCAGACTGTGGAAGTATGACTATATTGTCTACGTTTAATCTGAATGTTAGAATTAGATCAAGGGTGTGACCACCATTATGGGTCGGTCCTATGACATTCTGCTTAATCCCGACTGAATCTAAGATGGACACAAACGCTGTTTTTAAAGGGTCTTCTGGGTTATCGAAGTGAATATTAAAATCTCCAACAACTAAAGCTTTGTCTAAGGAAATAACCAGATCTGAGATAAAATCTGCAAATTCAGAAAGAAACTCAGAATATGGCCCCGGGGGCCTGTAAATAATAAGCAATGGAATTAACTGGGTAGACTTATTTTTCGAGGCTACATACATTATATGAGTATGAAGAACTTCAAATGTATTAAATTTATAACCAGGTTTGTGTGTTACACCTAGATAATCGTTATAAATAACCGCGACGCCTCCTCCTCTGCCAGTTAGACGAGGCTGGTGTATATAACTGTATCCAGGAGGACTCGCTTCATTTAATGCTATATATTCATTTGGCTTAATCCATGTTTCTGTTAAACACAGTACATTAAACTCCTGATCAGTAATGAGTTCATTAACCATTAGCGCTTGAGATGTAAGAGATCTAATATTTAATAGCCCCACCTTTAGATCAAAGGTGCTGGCAGCAGCTGTACAGTCAGTCTGATCTAATTTTATATTGATTAGGTTACTGGAACAAACTCTCTGAAAATTTCTACCTTTTTGTTGAGCTCGGGGAACAGACACAGTCTCGATGTAGTGGGCCCTGAGTGACGACTCTGTGCAGCTAGCAGACAGTCGGTTTAGCCTGTTCGTCTGCTCCCTGGCCTTGGCTCTGGATTGTCAGAAATTAACTAGGCCTGTTCTGAGACTATGACCTATGCTGCAGGAAATGAGAGCAGCACCTTCCCGAGTGGGATGGATACCGTCCCGCCCTAACAGGCCAGCAGTGCCCTCAAAATTAGCCCAATTATCTATAAAGCCCACACTGTTTTCAGAGCACCACCTGGACAGCCAGCAGTTCAGCGACCATAACCTGCTGTAAGCTACATCGCCACGCCGCATTGGGATGGGGCCAGAGCATACTACAGCATCGGACATCGCCTTCGCTAATTTAAACACCTCTACAAAGTTACTCTTAGTAACCTCAGACTGACGAAGGCGTATATCATTAGCTCCTGCATGGATAACTATCTTTGAGAACCTGTGCTTGCCTAGGACCCTAAGATTACCTGCTATGTCCGGCACCCTGGCTCCCGGTATACACCTGACTAAAGCTGCTGGTGCCCCTAAAGGCTGAGCTAATTTCACGTGCCGTATGATAGAGTCCCCTATAACCAGAGCTCTTTCAGGTTTCTCAGTGGGTGCATCACTAAGGAGAGCAAACCTGTTCGACACGTGACGCAATATATATATTTTTCGGTAGGCGTATGCGCATACGCAAATCACTGAGCTCTTCAGTGAATATACGGAAATCGCTGAGCTTTTAGACTACACCACTGGCCTTCTGGCTTGTGCACGTGATCTTTAGCAGACTGTAGACAAGCAGCAATGTTCTTTTTGGAGAGCGGTGGCTTTCTTCTTGCAGCCTTGCCATGCACACCATTGTTGTTCAGTGTTCTCTTGATGGTGGACTCATGAACATTAACATTAGCCAATGTGAGAGAGGCCTTCAGTTGCTTAGAAGTTACCCTGGGGTCCTTTGTGACCTCGCTGACTATTACACGCCTTACTCTTGGAGTGATCTTTGTTGGTCGACCACTCCTGGGGAGGGTAACAATGGTCTTGAATTTCCTCCATTTGTACACAATCTGTCTGACTGTGGATTGGTGGAGTCCAAACTCTTTAGAGATGGTTTTGTAACCTTTTCCAGCCTGATGAGCATCAACAACACTTTTTTTCTGAGGTCCTCAGAAATTTCCTTTGTTCGTACCATGGTAGACTTCCACAAACATGTGTTGTGAAGATCAGACTTTGATAGATCCCTGTTCTTTAAATAAAACAGGGTGCCCACTCACACCTGATTGTCGTCCCATTGATTGAAAACACCTGACTCTAATTTCACCTTCAAATTAACTGTTAATCCTAGAGGTTCACATACTTTTGCCACTCACAGATATGTAATATTGGATCATTTTCCTCAATAAATAAATGACCAAGTATAATATTTTTGTCTCATTTGTTTAACTGGGTTCTCTTTATCTACTTTTAGGACTTGTGTGAAAATCCGATGATGTTTTAGGGCATATTTATGCAGAAATATAGAAAATTCTAAAGGGTTCACAAACTTTCAAGCACCACTGTACTGTTTGGGTTTGAGCTTCCTTACATGCCTCCATCCAATCATTCATAGACAAGTCTTCTTTTAAGTCTTCCCTCCAAGCTTCTAATTTTATGAAGTGATGATTCTTGTGATCCTGACATTATAATGCCATAAAACTGAGAAATTAAACCTCTGTTATAGCAATCTTTTACCATTTCCTTCTCTAATATGTTTAGAATTGGTATATCTAAAGAATTCCTTTGAGATACAAAAATAAAATTTCTTATTTGTAAATATTTAAAGAAGTGGTTTTTAGATACATTAAATGTATTAACAATTTCCTCAAAGGACAAAAGCTTGTTGGAAGAATAAATGTCTGCTATGGACTTTATCCCTTTCTCTGCCCAAATCGTAAAGCCTGCATCCAACTGCCCTGCTATAAAATTTGTATTACCCCAAATGGGGCTATAACCAGACAGGTCATTCGGTATGCCAAAATATCTTTTAACTACAGTGCCTTGCAAAAGTATTCATACCCCTTGAACTTTTTCACATTTTTCCACCTTACAACCACAAACTTAAAAGTTTTTTTATTGAGATTTTATGTGATAGACCAACACAGAGTAGCACATAATTGTGAAGTGAAACGAAAATGATAAATGGTCTTCAAAATTTTAAACAAATAAAAATCTGAAAAATGTGATGTGCATTAGTATTCAGCCCCCCTGCATCAATACTTTGTAGAGCCACCTTTTGCTGCAATTACAGCTGCAAGTCTTTTGTGATATGTCTCTACCAGCTTTGCACATCTAGACACTCAGTGCGTTTACATGCACATAGAGAAAATCGAATTTCTGCCGTAGCTCGACTGAAATTGAAGTTCTAAATGCCATGGAAACACCTTAGCTCGGCTGAAATCGAACCGAACTGGATTTCTCGTAATCGAGCTACGCGACCTAGATTATGCGATTGTAGCCGAGTTACTTGGTGCATGTAAACCCTATCGAGCTACATAGTCGAACTACTTACTTCAGCACTGCCCCTTCCGGAAGTGATGAGTGACGAGACCACAAGCGGGAAACACAACAGCCTCGGTCGGCATGACAACAGTAGTACAACCCCTGGCAAAAAGTATGGCGTCACCAGTCTTGGATGAGCACTCATTCAGACGTTTTATTCTGTAGAACAAACTGAGATCACAAACATGATACAATAATAAAGTCATTCTAAAGTGCAACTTCTTGGCCTTCAGAAACACTAAAATAAACGAAGAAAATACATTGTGATAGTCAGCAAATGTTACTTTTATAGACCAAGCACAGGGAAAAAAATATGGAATCACTCAATTCTGAGGAAAAAAATATGGAATCGCTCAATTTTCAGGTAGAAAATAAGGACTCGCCCAGTCAATTTCCTTTCCCTAAATTGACACCTGCCTCAGATTAGATCTGCTCGTTAGTCTGCAGTTAGAAACAGCACAGTTAGCACACCTTGGCGGGCTGCTGGACCAAGTGGACTGGCAAGAATCATGGCTCCAACAAGAGAGATGTCTCTTGAAACAAAAGAGTGGATTGTCAAACTTCTTAAAGAAGGTAACTCTTCACGCATGGTTGCCAAAGATGTGGGCTGTTCACAGTCAGCTGCATCTAAGATAAGGACCAAGTACAAACAGCATGGGAAGGTTTTTAAAAGCCAAGCATACTGGTAGACCAAGGAAGACATCAAAGCGTCAAGACAAAAAACTTAAGGCCATATGTCTTGAAAACTGAAAAAGTACAACAAAACAAATGAAGCATAAATGGGAGGAATCTGGAGTCAATGTACAAGTATGTGACCGAACCGTGAGAAATCGCCTAAAGCAGGGGTTTTCAAAGTGTGGGAGAGTCAGCCCCCCCCTCGGAGAGCAAATAAACAACCGCGCCCCCCCCTTACAATTTTTGTTGTTGCTATACTTAAATGTTCCATTCGTATTTTTAAAAAATGGTTGTTGTACACATTATTTTTTTCTTTTTCACATTTTAAACATCTGTGCTTTTTAAAACCTCTTGTTTTACACATTTTAAACATCTCATAGCATAGTTAGCTAGCACCTCTTGGCAGACAACACACTGTGGCAGTGGAGCATCTTCAGATCCAGTCCATGAAAATCCAAACTTTAAATAATCGTGGTCATACTTCCTTCTTTTTCCAGTCCCCCAGGATTCCGCGGGCCTTTTTTGTGATTGTTGTGGGCTAAAATGTCTGATGTTGCGGGGGGTTTTCCAAAAAAAATTGCGATGAAAGTTGCGGTGTTTTTTAGGTTTTTGTTGCGATTACATTGCGGGAGGAAGTGAAAGTTGCGAGAAATTGTTGTGATTTTCTCTTTTTGTGATTAAAATTGAGTGATATGTTAAATATTAAGTTATTACTGAAAAACTATTGATTAAAAAAACAAAGACACTGAGAAATGGTCCTATAAACAACTTTACCAATATAAAAGATTACCAGGACTACAAAAATGCAGAAAAATAGGCTTTACTTATCCAAATGCTCCTGTTGGTTCAAAAGTTAAAGTGCAGAGAACCTCACAGCACAACATGAAGTTACCTTAAAATATAATATAAATGCCTCAGCTTTCATATAAGAAAAAAACTATTAATACTAGTACTGTGTACAGTCAGTCTCTCCTGAAGACTAAATTAAACAATAATTATAAACTAATTAAATAAATGGCTCAGGCTTCATAGAAGAAAAAAGCAATTTGAACAGAATCTCACAGTATGATGCTGAAGCTGCCTAAACAATGGAAAATAAAATACCATTTTGGCAAAAATGTTGGCATCCATTAATTTCTTGTATTAAGTAAAAAAAAAAAATAAAGTGCACACAGTCCTTCACTGTAAACATAACACACTTTCAGTGTTGCTAGATACTGCTGACGTTTTCCAGTTCAAAATATGTTCAAAACCCGCCAAACTGCACTTGAAACTTCCCAATCTGGCAACACTGCGCGCATGCTGCTTCTCTTGAACACACGGAAGTAAGGCGGAAGGTAGTTTGTCGATGTCACCTCAAGACGACGCCAATGATTGGTCAAATTTGCGGGAACGTTGCGGTGATTGGATATAATTGCAACACCGCCCTGAATTCGCGGGGATTGGTTGAATTTGCGCTGAAGTTGCAAATCGCAACATCCTGGAGGCTCCGTTTTTTTGCTTGGCCCAGACTTTGTCTCCTCACTCACTGTAGCTTTAGGTACTAAAAATCGATCCATTTTGTCTCTCACGTTGCGCCCCCCCTGAAGAACTCTGGCGCCCCCCGGGGGGGGGGGCGCGCCCCACACTTTGAAAAGCCCTGGCCTAAAGGAAATGGGATTTTCATATCTCATCTAATCTCATTATCTCTAGCCGCTTTATCCTTCTACAGGGTCGCAGGCAAGCTGGAGCCTATCCCAGCTGACTACGGGCGAGAGGCGGGGTACACCCTGGACAAGTCACCAGGTCATCACAGGGCTGACACATAGACACAGACAACCATTCACACTCACATTCACACCTACGGTCAATTTAGAGTCACCAGTTAACCTAACCTGCATGTCTTTGGACTGTGGGGGAAACCGGAGCACCCAGAGGAAACCCACGTGGACAACATGCAAACTCCACACAGAAAGGCCCTCGCCGGCCCCAGGGCTCGAACCCAGGACCTTCTTGCTGTGAGGCGACAGCGCTAACCACTACACCACCGTGCCGCCCGGATTTTCATATAGGAAAGTTAAAAGAAAACCATCATTGACACTTAAACAGAAAAGAACAAGACTACAATGGGCTAAGGAGAAGCAATCATGGACTGTGGATGACTGGATGAAAGTTATCTTCAGTGATGAATCACGAATCTGCATTGGACAAGGTGATGATGCTGGAACTTTTGTTTGGTGCCGTTCCAGTGAGATTTATGAAGAGGACTGCCTGAAGAAAACATCCAAATTTCCACAATCCTTGATGATATGGGGCTGCATGTCAGGCAAAGGCACTGGGGAGATGGCTGTGGTTACTTCTTCAATAAATGCACAGGTTTACATTGACATTTTGGACAGTTTTCTTATCCCTTCAATTGAAAAGATGTTTGGGGATGATGAAATAATTTTCCAAGATGACAATGCATCATGCCATAAAGCAAAAACTGTGAAAGCATTCCTTGGTGAAAGACACATCCAGTCAATGTCATGGCCTGCAAATCGTCCAGATCTCAACCCAATAGAAAACTTGTGGTGGAAATTGAAAAAAATTGCCCATGACAAGGCTCCGGCCTGCAAAGCTGATCTGGCAACTGCAATCAAAGAGAGTTGACACCAGATTGATGAAGAATACTGCTTGTCACTCATCAAGTCCATGCCTAAGAGACTCCAAGCTGTTATAAAAGCCAGAGGTGGTGCAACTAAGTACTAGTGATGTGTTTTGAATGTTCTTTTGTTTGTCTGTTTTTCATGATTCCATATTTTTTTCCTCAGAATTGAGTGATTCCATATTTTTTTTTCCCTGTGCTTGGTCTATAAAAGTAATATTTACTGACTTCCACAATGCTTTTTCTTCATTTCTTTTAGTGTTTCTGAAGGCCAAGAAGGTGCACTTTGGAATGACTTTTTATTATTGTATCATGTTTGTGATCTGAGTTTGTTCTACAGAATAAAACGTGTGAATGAGTGCTCATCCAAGACTGGTGATTCCATACTTTTTGCCAGGGGTTGTAGTAGCGAGCAGCAGAAGAGGTCAGGAGGAACATTTCCCGATGTTGCTGTCCTCGTTGTCGTCGTTCTTCTTGTGAACACGGAACTGATAACTTTGTTTATACTCTTGAATAGCTCTTCTTCATGATGACAACCGGAAGTGTACCAACACGATGGGGCGTGTAGCGCCACCTGTGGCTCGGGTGCACAATGTACCTCACACAATAGCTCGATTTCCTTGTGTGCATGTAGGACTGGATTTCTCTGGCACCCCTGCTGGGACCCTTAGCTCGATTACCAACAGTAGCTCAATTTGGATGTGCATGTAAACGCACTGACTGAAATTTTTGCCCATTCTTCTTTGCAAAATAGCTCAAGCTCAGCCAGATTGGATGGAGAGCGTCTGTGAACAGCAATTTTCAAGTCTTGCCACAGATGCTCAATGGGATTTAGGTCTGGACTTTGACTGGGCCATTCTAACACATGAATATTCTTTGATCTAAACCATTCCATTGTAGCTCTGGCTGTATGTTTAGGGTCATTGTCTTGCTGGAAGGTGAATCTCCTTCCCAGTCTCAAGTCTTTTGCAGCCTCCAACAGGTTTTCTTCCAGGATTGCCCTGTATTTAGCTCCATCCATCTTCCCATCAACTCTGACCAGCTTCCCTGTCCCTGCTGAAGAAAAGCATCCCTATAGCATGATGCTGCCACCACCATGTTTCACAGTGGGGATGGTGTGTGCAGGGTGATGAGCAGTGTTAGTTTTCCGCCACACATAGCGCTTTGCATTTAGGCCAAAAAGTTCAACTTTGGTCTCATCTGACCAAAGCACCTTCTTCCACATGTTTGCTGTGTCCCCTACATGGCTTCTAATGCCTGTCTTTCAACAATGGCTTTCTTCTTGCCACTTTTCCAAAAAGGCCAGATTTGTGGAGTGTACGACTTATAGTTGTCCTGTGCACAGATTCTCCCACCTGAGCTGTGGATTTCTGCAGCTCCTCCAGAGTGATCATGGGCCTCTTGGCTGCTTCTCTGACCAGTGCTCTCCTTGCTCGCTCTGTCAGTTTAGGTGGACGGCCATGTCTTGGTAGGTTTGCAGTTGTGTCATACTTTTTCCATTTTTGAATGATGGCTTGAACAGATGTTCAGAGCTTGGGATATTTTTTTTATAACCTAACCCTGCTTTAAACTTCTCCAGAACTTTATTGACCTGTCTGGTGAGTTCTTTGGTCTTCATGATGCTGTTTGTTCTTCAGTGCTCTCTAACAAACCACTGAGGCCTTCACAGAACAAGTGTATTTATGCTGAGAGTAAATTACACACAGTAGGACTCTATTAACTAATTAGATGACTTCTGAAGGCAATTGATTGCACTGGATTGTATTTAGAGGTATCAGAGTACAGGGGTCTGAATACTAATGCACACCACATTTTTCAGATTTTTATTTGTTTAAAATTTTGAAGACCATTTATCATTTTCGTTTCACTTCACAATTATGTGCTACTCTGTGTTGGTCTATCATATAAAATCTCAATAAAAAAAACTTTTAAGTTTGTGGTTGGAAGGTGGGAAAATGTGAAAAAGTTCAAGGGGTATGAATACTTTTGCAAGGCACTGTACATACCAAACATTAATCATACTAAGAACTATTGGGTTAAGACAATTTTTCCTAAGATCTTTGAGATCAGACGAATATAAGTATAGCTTTAGGGGCAGGCCAGGCGTGATTGCATTTGATTCCATGTTGACCCAAGATGGGATACCTTGTGAAGAGAAGTAGAACATAATGGTTTTGAGCTGAGTAGCCCAATAATACCATTGCAAGTTGGGACACTAAAGCCCTCCTCTATCATATGGCAAGTACAGAAGTGAAAGGTGGAGTCCGGGACGTCTGGTGTTCCAGATAAAGTTAGTAAATAGGTTAAGTCTTTTGAAAAGGTGCTTTGGAGGTGGTAAGGGGATATTCTGGAATAGATACAACAGTTTAGGTAAGATATTCATTTTCAGGACATGTATGCAACCAATTAAGGATATGGGTAGAGTTGTCCATCTTTCAATAGAGTTAGAAATATTTTCGAAAAGGGGATCATAATTTGCAGAGACAATGTTCTCAAGTTTTGGTGCAATTTTTATTCCCAAATATGTAAAGTTATCAGTTAAATGAAAAGTGTCTAGAACATTCTGCAGCTGTTATCTATCATGATTGTCTAATAGCATTAACATGCTTTTTGAGTTATTAATCTTATACCCAGATCTCATCTCATCTCATTATCTGTAGCCGCTTTATCCTGTTCTACAGGGTTGCAGGCAGGCTGGAGCCTATCCCAGCTGACTACGGGTGAGAGGCGGGGTACACCCTGGACAAGTCGCCAGGTCATCACAGGGCTGACACATAGACACAGACAACCATTCATACTCACATTCACACCTATGGTCAATTTAGAGTCGCCAGTTAACCTAACCTGCATGTCTTTGGACTGTGGGGGAAACTGGAGCACCCGGAGGAAACCCACGGGGACATGGGGAGAACATGCAAACTCCGCACAGAAAGGCCCTCGCCGGCCACAGGGCTCGAACCTGGACCTTCTTGCTGTGAGGCGACAGCGCTAACCACTACACCACCGTGCTGCCCCTTATACCCAGATATCTTCCCAAATCTATGAATAAGCTCTAACAGAGCAGGTATAGAAGACCTAAGATGTTTTAAAAAAAGAACATCATCAGCAAATAAAGCAATTTTGTGTTCCACCTGCCCAACAGTAATACCAGCTACGTCTGTATGCTTTCTAACCGCAATTGTAAAGGGTTCTATAGAAATTGCAAAGAGGAGAGGGGAGAGAGGTGATCCTTGCTGACAGCCCCTGGATATGTTGAAAGGTTTGGACACCATATTGTTCGTAAACACCTCAGCTACTAAGTTATTACAGAGAATCCTAACCCATTTGCAAAATCTCTCCCCAAAACCAAACTTAACCAAAAGTTCAAACAAATAGGGCCACTCCACCCTATCGAAGGCCTTCTCTGCATCAAGCGACAAGACAGCAGTGTCATGCCCGTTTTTCTGGTAATGGAGGATATTGAGTAGTCTTCCTACATTATGAAATCCTTGTCTACATTGAATAAAGCCATTCTGGTCCTCTCCTATTAATCTATGCAGCACTACTTCCAATCTCCTTGCTAAAACTTTACATAATATTTTGGTGTCTGAATTAAGGAGGCTTATTGGACGCATATTTTCGCATTTTGTGTTGCTTTTTCCTGGTTTGGTAGTAATGTGATTAAGGCTTCCCTCATTGATGCAGGAAGAAGGCCTTGTTGAAATGCCTCAAGCATCATATCCAAAAGAGGACCTATCAACTTTTCTTTAAATTTTCTATAAATGTCTATAGGGAGCCCATCTGGGCCTGGCGTTTTCCCTGCTGTCATAGCATCAATAGCTGCTGATATTTCTTCTTTAGTTATCCCCTCTTCAAGATTCATCTGATCCTCTCCTGAAATCTGAGGCAAATCAAGATCATCTAAAAATTGTGACTGTAACTCATTATTAGGGGAGCATTCTGCGCTATATAACTTCTCATAATAATCTCTGAATGCTTCATTTATCTTTACTGGGTCTATAATATTCCCTGATGGATTTTCAATTGTGATAATGGCTCGCTCCGCTTGTCTTTTTTTAATCTGCCAAGCAAGCAGTTTTCCTGCTTTATCTCCATATTCGTAAAAGTTCTGCTTTAATTTCAGTATTTTTGCAGCCACTCTGCCTGCTGACATTTTGTTATAGCGGGCCCTTAGAAGAACTAATTTATCACGTTCAGCTACTGTGTTATTCTGGTATACATTCTTTTCTAACTCACTTGTCTCTCCAATTGTTTCAGTTCTTGTCTAGAATGTTTGGATTTTGAGCTACAAAATCCAATAATTTGACCCCTAATGAAAGCTTCCAATCGTATGCAAGCTGAGGTTTCAGATGTCTCATCTCATTATCTCTAGCCGCTTTATCCTGTTCTACAGGGTCGCAGGCAAGCTGGAGCCTATCCCAGCTGACTATGGGCGAAAGGCGGGGTACACCCTGGACAAGTCGCCAGGTCATCACAGGGCTGACACATAGACACAGACAACCATTCACACTCACATTCACACCTACGGTCAATTTAGAGTCACCAGTTAACCTAACCTGCATGTCTTTGGACTGTGGGGGAAACCGGAGCACCCGGAGGAAACCCACGCAGACACGGGGAAAACATGCAAACTCCACACAGAAAGGACCTCGCCGGCCACGGGGCTCGAACCCGGACCTTCTTGCTGTGAGGCGACAGCGCTAACCACTACACCACCGTGCCACCCGGTTTCAGATGTGTTAGTCTCAAAATAAAGATCTATTTGTTTACCTAAAAACTCTAGGAATAATGGATCTTGTAATCATCCTGCCTGCATACGCCATTTAGGAGGGGTGTTGGCTATTTTATTATCAATATATGTTAATGACACTGCTGCATAATCAGAAATAACTACAGTGTGATATTTACAATCTACAATTTTGGAGAGCAGTGGTGCCAACACTAAAAAATAATCAATACATGAATATGTTTGATGCATCCCAGAGTAACATGAGTAAGCCAAAGAGCTAGGATTTAGATGCCTCCAAATATCCAACAAATTTAGATCTCTCATGAATTGTTTTATCAATTTCCTAGACTTGACATGTGTATTGTCAGAGCCTGTTGAGTGGTCTCTCACTGGGTCTAATGTGCAGTTCATGTCACCTTCCATAATGAGTTGCCCCAATAAAGTAGAAATTGAGAGGAACAAATCACTGAAAAAAGCAGGATTATCGTCATTAGGGCCATATACATTAATTAAATTAACTTTTTCTCCAAATAAAACCCCTTGGACTATAATAAATCTGCCTGCTGGATCTTTTATTTTTTTCCACTTGTAAGGGGATGGTTTTATGAACAAGTATCATTTCTCATCATTTCAGCAACATGAGAACACCTGACCCTGCCATCTCCTCTGTATCCTAACTGTATCACCTGCTGTCATGTGCGTTTCCTGTAAAAATATTATTTTTGCTTGTAGCAGCTTGATTCTATCCATTATTTGCTTAATTTTTTTAAGGCTACCTATTCCCCTACAATTCCAAGTTAGGAAGTTCACCTTTCCAGTTTCAGACATCACACTTTATGAGTGGTACCTTCATTCCAAGCACCCCTCCTATATCATGAGTTACCATTGAGAAGCATAAACAAAAACCAACAATCACACAAAAAAACTTAAAACACATATTTAAAGTAAGTTTAAATCCCATATGAACCTGTCCTGTGATGACCTGGCGACTTGTTCAGGGTGTACCCCGCCTTTCACCCATAGTCAGCTGGGATGGGCTCCAGCTTGCCTGTGACCCTGTAGAACAGGATAAAGCGGCTAGAGATAATGAGATGAGATATCTCATCTCATCATCTCTAGCCGCTTTATCCTTCTACAGGGTCGCAGGCAAGCTGGAGCCTATCCCAGCTGACTACGGGCGAAAGGCGGGGTACACCCTGAACAAGTCGCCAGGTCATCACAGGGCTGACACATAGACACAGACAACCATTCATACTCACACCTACGGTCAATTTAGAGTCACCAGTTAACCTAACCTGCATGTCTTTGGACTGTGGGGGAAACCGGAGCACCCGGAGGAAACCCACGCGGACACGGGGAGAACATGCAAACTCCGCACAGAAAGGCCCTCGCCAGTCCCGGGGCTCGAACCCAGACCTTCTTGCTGTGAGGCGACAGCGCTAACCACTACACCACCGTGCCGCCCCGAGATGAGATATAAACCCACATAATCCTATCCAATGTGGGTCTTCCCTCCCCCCTCAGTGTTCGCTCTCTGTATGGGTTCGTCAGATCCACACACCTGTGAGGAGCTAACTACTGGTTGGCCTGCTCTCTTTCTATTATCTTGGCACAACCCTTAAACTTGCTGCTCTACTTCTACTCCAATTTCCAATAAAATTAAACATCTCTCATTTTCATAAAACATTAAGGCAAAATTAGATTATCTCAACCTATCTCAACTTTGCAAAAAGAGGAAGCTGTCACTTTGAACTATTTGTTCTAAATTCTTTGGATTAACAAAATACAAAGAGTGGACAGGCTGACCACAAGAAAGGAGAAAAATAATAACAACAACAAAAATTCTTTGATTAATGTTCAGGTTTCTGGAAATTAACTTTAACTGCCCCAATTGAGTAAAGATAGTCCATCTGAACTAAAGGTAGTCCAACTTACAACCCCGATTCCAAAAAAGTTGGGACAAAGTACAAATTGTAAATAAAAACGGAATGCAATGATGTGGAAGTTTCAAAATTCCATATTTTATTCAGAATAGAACATAGATGACATATCAAATGTTTAAACTGAGAAAATGTATCATTTAAAGAGAAAAATTAGGTGATTTTAAATTTCATGACAACACATCTCAAAAAAGTTGGGACAAGGCCATGTTTACCACTGTGAGACATCCCCTTTTCTCTTTACAACAGTCTCTGGGGACTGAGGAGACAAGTTGCTCAAGTTTAGGGATAGGAATGTTAACCCATTGTTGTCTAATGTAGGATTCTAGTTGCTCAACTGTCTTACGGTGGTGCTTGAAAGTTTGTGAACCCTTTAGAATTTTCTATATTTCTGCATAAATATGACCTAAAACATCATCAGATTTTCACACAAATCCTAAAAGTAGATAAAGAGAACCCAGTTAAACAAATGAGACAAAAATATTATACTTGGTCATTTATTTATTTAGGAAAATGATCCAATATTACAGATCTGTGAGGGGCAAAAGTATGTGAACCTTTGCTTTCAGTATCTGGTGTGACCCCCTTGTGCAGCAATAACTGCAACTAAACATTTGCGGATCAGTCCTGCACGTCGGCTTGGAGGAATTTTAGCCCGTTCCTCCGTACAGAACAGCTTCAACTCTGGGATGTTGGTGGGTTTCCTCACATGAACTGCTCACTTCAGGTCCTTCCACAACATTTTGATTGGATTAAGGTCAGGACTTTGACTTGGCCATTCCAAAACATGAACTTTATTCTTCTTTAACCATTCTTTGGTAGAATGACTTGTGTGCTTAGGGTCATTGTCTTGCTGCATGACCCACCTTCTCTTGAGATTCAGTTCATGGACAGATGTCCTGACATTTTCCTTTAGAATTCGTTGGTATAATTCAGAATTCATTGTTCCATCAATGATGGCAAGCTGTCCTGGCCCAGATGCAGCAAAACAGGCCTAAACCATGATACTACCGCCACCATGTTTCACAGATGGGATAAGGTTCTTATGCTGGAATGTAGTGTTTTTCTTTCTCCAAACATAACGTTTCTCATTTAAACCAAAGAGTTCTATTTTGGTCTCATCCGTCCACAAAACATTTTTCCAATAGCCTTCTGGCTTGTCCACATGATCTTTAGCAAACTGCAGATGAGTAGCAATGTTCTTTTGGAGAACAGTGGCTTTCTCCTTGCAACCCTGCCATACACACTATTGTTGTTTAGTGTTCTCCTGATGGTGGACTCATGAACATTAACACTAGCCAATGTGAGAGAGGCCTTCAGTTGCTTAGAAGTTACCCTGGGGTCCTTTATGACCTTGCTGACTATTATACACCTTGCTCTTGGAGTGATCTTTGTTGGTCGACCACTCCTGGGGAGGGTAACACTGGTCTTGAATTTCTTCCATTTGTACACAATCTGTCTGACTGTGGATTGGTGGAGTCCAAACTCTTTAGAGATGGTTTTGTAACCTTTTCCAGCCTGATGAGCATCAACAACGCTTTTTCTGAGGTCCTCAGAAATCTCCTTTGTTCGTGCCATAATACACTTCCACAAACATGTGTTGTAAAGATCAGACTTTGATAGATCCCTGTTCTTTAAATAAAACAGGGTGCCCACTCACACCTGATTGTCATCCCATTAATTGAAAACACCTGACTCTAATTTCACCTTCAAATTAACTGCTAATCCTAGAGGTTCACATACTTTTGCCACTCACAGATGTGTAATATTGGATCATTTTCCTCAATACATAAATGACCAAGTATAATATTTTTGTCTCATTTGTTTAACTGGGTTCTCTTGATCTACTTTTAGGACTTGTGTGAAAATCTGATGATGTTTTAGGTCATATTTATGCAGAAATATAGAAAATTCTAAAGGGTTCACAAACTTTCAAGCACCACTGTAGGTCTTTTTTTTTTTGTCGTATCTTCCGTTTTATGATGCGCCAAATGTTTTCTATGGGTGAAAGATCTGGACTGCAGGCTGGCCAGTTCAGTACCCGGACCCTTCTTCTACGCAGCCATGATGCTGTAATTGATGCAGTATGTGGTTTGGCATTGTCATGTTGGAAAATGCAAGGTCTTCCCTGAAAGAGACGTCATCTGGATGGGAGCATATGTTGATCTAGAACCTGGATATACCTTTCAGCATTGATGGTGTCTTTCCAGATGTGTAAGCTGCCCATGCCAAAGCATTCAGATGTATGCTAAACAAAAATAAGGATAGGATTTTGCAGGCAGAATCAAACTTGTTTCATGGCAACTGCCTGAGCTAATTCAAGAAAAGAAAAATGTCCATTGCCATGCTTAGCTATCCCTAAGTCTGAATATTGTTTTCAGTCTATATTAATATTATTATGAAGGAAAAAAAATTCAAACGGGGCGGCACGGTGGTGTAGTGGCTAGCGCTGTCGCCTCACAGCAAGAAGGTCCGGGTTCAAGCCCTGTGGCCGGCGAGGGCCTTTCTGTGCGGAGTTTGCATGTCCTCCCCGTGTCCGCGTGGGTTTCCTCCGGGTGCTCCGGTTTCCCCCAAAGTCCAAAGACATGCAGGTTAGGTTAACTGGTGACTCTAAATTGACCGTAGGTGTGAATGTGGGTATGAATGGTTGTCTGTGTCTATGTGTCAGCCCTGTGATGACCTGGCGACTTGTCCAGGGTGTACCCCGCCTTTCGCCCATAGTCAGCTGGGATAGGCTCCAGCTTGCCTGCGACCCTGTAGAACAGGATAAAGCGGCTAGAGATAATGAGATGAGAAAAAATTCGAACATCTTGCCTTCCTTAAGCAGGGTTCTAAACAAACGTCTCTACCTTCACTCGTTACCCAAATTTTTGATGACGTCTCCACCTCAGCAGGGGTGTTGAACAGCCTGGATTTTTCTCTGTAGGTGAGGAGCAGCCGCGAAGGAAAAATGATACGATGCTTGTTGATTCCCCTTTCACATAACTTCTGTCTTACTTCGTCATAAGCCCTCTGCTTCTTGTGGGTTTCTGCAGAGACGTCAGGGAAGAACCGGACGATGTGATCCTTATATTTAAGCGTCCCTTTGGCCTTAGCCACCCTCATTACCTGTTCCTTCTGCCTGTAGTTTAGAAACTTCATAATGAGAGTTCTTGGAGGAGGCGGCGTAACATCATCCACCTTTTGTGGTTGTGGGCCAATTCTGTGTGCACGTTTCAATGCTAGCGCAGTGTCATTCATTCCTAGTATTGACGGGATCCAATTCTCTAGAAATTTGCATGCATCTCGCCCTCCTTCATTCTTCAGTAAGCCCACTGTCCTCAGATTATTTCTCCAACATCGGTTTTCCATGTCGTCTGCCTTCTCGATCAGCAACTTCACTTGGGCCTCTAAAGTGTTGGTGCAAGTCCTAAGTCGCACTACTTCATCTTCTGTTCCAGAAATGCGTTCCTCCACTACTTTCATTCTTTCTGTGACTTCTTTAATCATTTCAAACACGCCGTCTATTTTGTTTGTTACGCGTTTCTCCATTCCCTTTATTGCATTCATAACATCTGCGTTGCTAGGGCTAAAGTCAACGGCTTCGACAGATTCACAATCGCCATCTTCTTCCATCTCCCCCTCTTCACCATGGTCAGGATTATCCTCTTGTTCTTCGATAACTTTCTCTTGATTTTGCTTTTTTTGGGCAGCAGCCTGCTTTTGACGTTGTGACGTGATATGAATCAGAATTAATTATCGCTTGTGAGTAGAATTTTAGTTTTTAAGTATTTATCTGATACCACTGCAGGAGGGTTGAAATCTAGCAGCCCCTCAGCACCCTGTCATTACTGGAAGTCTATTTACAGGAAGTTAATAATGTATGTTGCAATATGTAGACGCTGGATACTTCCCATAACTGTGTACAAAGGAAACACTGCATGATTTCATCTTCAATTCTTGAGACTGTTCATATTTTTGAGTACACATGAATGTAGTTCCTGAGAAACAGTAAGTGGAGCTGAACATGTTCTTGGAAAGGCTTACTTATGCCTCTGAATCATTGCTCAGGATGCAGGCACAAGTCTGAGATTATTAATACAGAAATAACTGGAAGAAACAGGAAAAAATTCTTCTTGTGAATTTTTTTTCCCCATTCTTGTGAAGGTCTGTGCTTGTGGAACCTAAATTACAGCACCATAGGTTCATCTCTCTAATGGTGTGGTTTAAAAAAAAAAAAAGGTGTGTGTGTGTGTATACAGTGGTGATTGAAAGTTTGTGAACCCCTTAGAATTTTCTATATTTCTGCATAA
This sequence comes from Neoarius graeffei, assembly GCF_027579695.1. Lineage (NCBI taxonomy): Eukaryota > Metazoa > Chordata > Actinopteri > Siluriformes > Ariidae > Neoarius > Neoarius graeffei. The sequence continues at coordinate 79,976,003 of NC_083574.1, forward strand.
ATATGACCTAAAACATCATCAGATTTTCACACAAGTCCTAAAAGTAAGTAAAGAGAACCCAGTTAAACAAATGAGACAAAAATATTACACTTGGTCATTTATTTATTGAGGAAAATGATCCAACATTACATATCTGTGAGTGGCAAAAGTATGTGAACCTCTAGGATTAGCAGTTAATTTGAAGGTGAAATTAGAGTCAGGTGTTTTCAATCAATGGGATGACAAATCACATGTGAGTGGGAACCCTGTTTTATTTAAAGAACAGGAATCTATCAAAGTCTGATCTTCACAACACGTTTGTGGAAGTGTATCATGGAACAAACGAAGGAGATTTCTGAAGACCTCAGAAAAAGCGTTGTTGATGCTCATCAGGCTGGAAAAGGTTACAAAACCATCTCTAAATAGTTTGGACTCCACCAATCCACAATCAGACAGATTGTGTATAAATGGAGGAAATTCAGGACCATTGTTACCCTCCCCAGGAGTGGTCAACCAACAAAGATCACTCCAAGAGCAAGGCGTGTAATAGTCAGCGAGGTCACAAAGGACCCCAGGGTAACTTTTAAGCAACTGAAGGCCTCTCTCACATTGGCTAATGTTAATGTTCATGAGTCCACCATCAGGAGAACACTGAACAACAATGGTGTGCATGGCAGGGTTGTAAGGAGAAAGCCACTGCTCTCCAAAAAGAACATTGCTGCTCATCTGCAGTTTGCTAAAGAGCACGTGGACAAGCCAGAAGGCTATTGGAAAAATGTTTTGTGGACAGATGAGACCAAAATAGAACTTTTTGGTTTAAATGAGAAGCGTTATGTTTGGAGAAAGAAAAACACTGCATTCCAGCATATGAACCTGATCACATCTGTGAAACATGGTGGTGGTAGTATCATGGTTTGGGCCTGTTTTGCTGCATCTGGGCCAGGACGGCTTGCCATCATTGATGGAACAATGAATTCTAATTATAACAGCAAATTCTAAAGGAAAATGTCAGGATATCTGTCCACGAACTGAATCTCAAGAGAAGGTGGGTCATGCAGCAAGACAACAACCCTAAGCACACAAGTCGTTCTACCAAAGAATGGTTAAAGAAGAATAAAGTTAATGTTTTGGAATAGCCAAGTCAAAGTCCTGAGCTTAATCCAATCGAAATGTTGTGGAAGGACCTGAAGCAAGAAGTTCATGTGAGGAAATCCACCATCATCCCAGAGTTGAAGCCGTTCTGTACGGACGAAAGAGCTAAAATTCCTCCAAGCCAGTGTGCAGGACTTATCAACAGTTACCAGAAATGTTTAGTTGCAGTTATTGCTGCACAAGAGGGTCACACCGGATACTGAAAGCAAAGGTTCACCTACTTTTTCCACTCACAGATATGTAATATTGGATCATTTTCCTCAGTAAATAATTGACCAAGTGTAATATTTTCCTCTCATTTGTTTAACTGGGTTCTCTTTATCTACTTTTAGGACTTGTGTGAAAATCTGATGATGTTTTAGGTCATATTTATGCAGAAATGTAGAAAATTCTAAAGGGTTCACAAACTTTCAAGCACCACTGTAGGTGGCGTAAGTGGTTAGCACTGTTGCCTCACAGCAAGAAAGTTCCGGGTTCGAGCCCAGCGACCGATGGGGGCCTTTGTGTGTGGAGTTTGCATGTTCTCCCCGTGTCTGCGTGGGTTTTCTGTGGGTGCTCCAGTTTCCCCCACAGTCCAAAGGCATGCAGGTTAGGCTAATTGGTGGCTCCAAGTTGTCCGTGAGTGTGAATGGTCGAGAGGAGAAAACTTCTATAATAACCCAGTAGAAGGCAACGGGAAACCACTACTGTACACTGCTACACACTTTGATGGCTGGAGCTGTCAGAGCGGCCATGCCACTGTAGTGATATGCCAAAATGGATGGATGTGTGCAGATATAAAGAATCATCGAAAAGGACATTCAAGTCTCAGGTGTCACTGTATAATGATAAATCTGGACTGTAAAATAATTTCCAAATATGTACTTGTAAAAAAAAAAAAATTGCAGTTTATATCAAGTAGTAGTTACGGATAAGAAAAGGACAATGTCATTGTGGAAATATACTCATCTTTCCCACTTTGAGTGATTTTAAAGGCACGTCAATGACCAAGCGCTACTAAATGCGTATTTGGTTTCTTCATGTTTAATATCTTACAGTAAAATATTAAAGGAATTTCATTTGTAAACCATTTCCTGTAATGGTGTGGGGTAAAAATATGACATGATGTAAAATATGATGGTGTGGGGTAAAAATATATATATTTTTATTTTAAAAATATATATGAATAAAAATATGATGGTGTGGGGTAAAAATATGACACGATACCCATGTAAATTAATTTCACAGACCGTTTTTGGTAGAATTTTGAGTTAAATGAAACAACAGTCTTCCTGTGGTCACTGTTGGTTCAATAGTTGTTATTTCTGTTGGAGGAAATGATGAAAGCAGGCACATGGAACAGATGTTATCATTGGTCATTTTTAGTGAACTGTTCGCTGCATGATCTACATCTTAAAGGAAAAAATTTTAGTTATTTAAAAATCAGGTGGACTTTATGAAAAAAAATTTAAGTATTAGTACAAATACAGAGGTGATTATAGAGGTGAAATTGCACGTGCTGATTATTGAGAAATAGTCCGAATTTCTCAACCAATCACCTCGAGTGACTCGGCAAAATGGCGGCCAATCGCTTCGTCACCGTAAGTGAGGAAGGATTACAAATGAAAGAAAATGCTGTTCCTAAAAGCACTAAAGATGTTATGAAGTTTGGTCTAAAACTATTCAAAGGTAAGGTGGGATTGGGATTTATTGTATCAATTTCAAAAGAAAAGTAGTTTAGGTGAGTCGGCGTAGATAAGTAACAAGTCTGTGCGTGGCTTTATTACATTTACATGCCACTTTTGAAGTTTGAAATACATTTTTTAAAATCTAATTTTAGTTTAATAAATCACCCGTGTATTTATACAAAACACCTCAGGCTCGGTGAATATCTGCGAATAATAACCTTGACTTCATCTCGGTTATTATTTAAATACAGGGTTAGTCAAAATTATGTGCACAATTCACAAAACATACATCATATGTGCAAAATGATTTACAGGACGGTCTCAACCTGTTCGCCATCATGTTCAAGACACACAAAAACCAGCAAGCAATAGTACCATTTAATCTGTCACCCATGGCGCATGTCTATCTGCAGGAGAAAAATAATCCACTAGTGTTAACATAATTTTGACTAACCCTGCGATATCGGCTGGCTTTTTTTTCATGATATATCAGATATATTCCATTCAGCTAGCATGACACTGAATGAGTCGAAGAAGAGTTGAATAGCATGCTAGCTGAACGCCAGATTATTATTTTTCATACACATTCCTTTCGGGTGTTCAACGCATCTTTCTTTTTTAAAATTCTCTCAAAATCTAACGCATTTAATGAAGCAAACCTGACGGCCATGTTTGCTTACGAATTGTCCCAGTCGCTCACGAGTGCAGAAGTTTTACATCTCCGATGTGTGACGTCATGTTGTCTTGACAACCGTGCAATATCGTAAACCATATTCAACGCTCATTCTCCATTGGGTAGAGTGATGTAGGATAAGCGATATGCTAACAATATTGCATGCTATCAAACCAAATGAACGAAACCTGCTAGAAGGGAATAGAACACGTTTTTATCCCATCGAAAAAGTGTCCTGTATGTATAATAAAAAAAAAATCACTGAGCCTGAGGCGGATCATTGATAAATATCGCTGGACTCCTGGTAGGCATGACTTTAAAAAACAAACAAACAAACAAACAAACAAACAAACAAACCCCACAACAGCTTGCACAAAAAATAATAAAAGATGATAAAATATGCTTAGTGTACTACCATTCCAATGCAATGATGACCAAGTTTTTCCAACAGTCATACTTCCATTTTATTGGTTTGGTATTAAAGATAAAGGAAATGAGTGAAAACATTTGCAAAAAGAAGAGTGGCTTTTAACACATCATTTCTTTGGAAAAGGTCTGGTTTGCACTTGCAAAGAATTTCATGGAATAGATGAATGATTGCACTTGAAAACATACTGTAATGGTCCTGACACGCTGAATGAAAGGCACGTAATACAGAACAAGTCAGGTAGAACTACGGCTTTTCCTCTGTACACAATCGTACGTTCAGATGAAGTCGCACCTTTATATTTTGCCACTTACCCAAAAATCCAGTCAATTGTTAATCTAAAGTTAATCCATCACTCAGTGCGTTTACATGCACATAGAGAAAATCAAATTTCTGCCGTAGCTCGACTGAAATTGAAGTTCTAAATGCCATGGAAACACCTTAGCTCGGCTGAAATCGAACCGAACTGGATTTCTCGTAATCGAGCTACACGACCTAGATTATGCGATTGTAGCCGAGCTACTTAGTGCATGTAAACCCTATCGAGCTACATAGTCGAGCTACTTACTTCAGCACTGCCCCTTCCAGAAGTGACGAGGGACGAGACCACAAGCGGGAAACGCAACAGCCTCGGTCGGCATGACAACAGTAGTAGAAACGTGCACTTCTGGAGCAATGAGGAGATAGAGTTCATGCTCATTCAGCTTAAGGAGTTGAATATATAATATATATCTCGATGTTGCTGTCCTCGTCATCGTTCTTCTTGTGAACACGGAACTGATAACTTTGTTTATACTCTTGAATAGCACTTCTTCATGACGACAACCGGAAGTGTACCAACACGATGGGGCGTGTAGCGCCACCTGTGGCTCGGGTGCACAATGTACCTCACACAATAGCCCGATTTCCTTGTGTGCATGTAGGATTGGATTTCTCTGGCAGCCCTGCTGGGACCCTTAGCTCGATTACCAACAGTAGCTCGATTTGGATGTGCATGTAAACGCACTGACTGTTTAACTCCCTGGCTGTAGTTTGAAGACACTAAGAACGTGTACAAAGTTGTTGTTTTTTTAGTAACCTTTCTTAAAAAAAAGTTTGTAGAAACTTATTTATTGCCCTCAAAACAGCAACTTTGACCTACTAACTCACTCAACAGTGTGATCAATGTGCAGTGCTGCTTATATATATATATATATATATATATATATATATATATATATATTTTTTTTTAAACAGCGATCTGAAACTGATTTACACACCTTAACAGGCATGAATTTTCAAACACTTACAATCCACTTCGTAATAAAATCTCCCCAAAGAGCTGCAGAGTTAAATTTAAAAGGAGCTTCTATTCTAAAAACAGCTACAGGCTATTTTAGCCCGAAGTGTGCAAACGTCCTCGATGTATGTTTGAGGATCCATTCCCGATAATGCGATCTTTGTGAGCTTCAAAATGCATTCAAAGAGGAAAACGCCGACAAACTCAGCTGACCTAATTAAATCGGTCACTGCAAAAATCCAGTTTAACAATAAGCACCGTGTTCTGACTGAGTGCCGACTAGGCTATCTCAGACAAGCCGTCAAACCTTTTAATACGTTCCTTAAAAGGTACAGTTTGACCATTTTAAAGCCTTTCTAGATCTCTAACAATTCTGTAATTACAGAACAAATAGATACAGTACAATACAAATGGACAGTTATAAAACAACAAATCTAATAAGGCCTCATATCTATCTATCTATCTATCTATCTATCTATCTATCTATCTATCTATCTATCTATCTATCTTCTCCTTAAAAGGCAATTCAGTAAAGTGGGTGCGACTGTGCACGGGAAGGACGATTTACCTGCACTTTCACTTTGCATGATGGGAAGCAAAACAGGTTTAAAAATAACAAACTGCGCCTTTAAAATGAACTCTGTCACAATATCCCAAAGCAGTATGTACCTGATGGGAAAATCATCCCCAGAAAATCAAGTTCCAGTTTCAAAGCAAACCAATCCAATCTTTCCATGGAGATATATATATATATACACACACACACACAAATTTCCAGTTGACAAGTTGAAACAACACTGAGATGAGTTCAGATTTGGCACTATGGTATACGAGCACTGAGGGATATGGAAAAGCCCACAGGCTGAGTGACATCTTCAGTCACAATATTCTTCTTGGAGCGTGATGTGTAAACCCTTGTAACACAATCCGCTCAAAAACAAAACCAAAAAACCCAAACAATGCTCTTCACCAATCTGCGATGTTTGAAATATTCCTTGCTGGCTTGGATTAGATTTCAGATTGTAGCTTCTTAGTGGGGGGTGGGTGGGGATCAGTCAGAAGTTTAAAATATTCAACCGAACATTCCAGTTATATGGAAGCCTATTCGCGCCACTTGAAAAAAAAGTTTTTTGATTAATTGCGAGATAGTATGTCGCAACATCAGATAACGATGTTAAACGAAAAAAAAAAAAAAAGAGAGAGAACTACAGCAGATATAGAGAACATAAATATACACAAAATATAACATGCAGTGCCTCAGGAAGTGACTAATCTGTGTTCTTGGCTCCAGTTGTTTAATGTGTTCTATAATTCGGACACACAAGACCTTGTTCTCTGGCTCAAACGATTTGTTTGGTATAAATCCAGTTTTTGGAATCCTTTAAGGGAGCAAAATATAGCTCTCAAAAATACATTAATGGCTTTTAGCAGACGCTGTTATCCAGAGTTATATACAGCAGACTGGGGAGCACGTGCCTTGCTCAAGGGCACTTCAGCCATTCCTGCTGGTCCAGGGAATCGAACCCACAACCTTTTGGTCCCAAATCTGCTTCTCCAACCATTAGGCTCCCCCCCCCCAACACCTCACCAACTTTCCAAACGTTCTTCCATTTCAATCCCATGAGATTTGAGCCTTAAGAAAACCAGCTCCCTGACTGAATCCTACAGCTTACAAAGGAGCTCCGTTTTGAAAACTCAGAAATGTTTCAAAATTTCCACGTGCCTTTAAGGAAAATTTCAAAACGGGAACGTTTTATGGAACGCCTAATACGGCTTTCGGTAATCAGACTTCAGATTCGCTCATTAAAGCCTTCAAACCAAAAGCATCCTGCAGGACGTGTCGCGTTAAAGAGTTAAATCTTTCAAACGAACCTGTCTGCCATTAGCTCTAGACGTTAACCTTCAGGAGTTTAAAAAATAATAATAAAATAAAAACATTAAGGAGTCAATATTTAGCAACTTTTAAAATGTAAGCCTGATTAAAGGGTGAATAGAAAAAGGTGTCATCATGGCTAAAGAAGAGGCAGTAAAAAGATTTATCACAGGAAAGAAAGAAAGTGTTAAGAATAAAATTAAATTAGTCTATTTACACCACTATAAAAATATTAAGAGGATACACAGATGGATATGTTTCCAGTGTTCTAGTGTTATCGGTATTTTCATTACATTTAAAAAAAAAAAAAGATCGAAAAATCTTAAATTCTTTGCCTTATAAATGTACAAACCCACTTAAAAAAAAAAAATGTCTGTCTGTTCTTTTGGTCCAAGAGTGTATGGATTTTGCATTCATGGCACATGCATCCTGCTGATTAGTCTACTAAGGCACTCCGACATTTCTTCTCCTCTCCTCCTTTTCCACATGCTTTGTTTGTCCCTTCTTTCCTTCTCCAAGCACGAAGCCATTAGCAACAGCTCTCTGGTCCTAATGTGTCCTCTGTCCCTGCTTCACTGTACAGCGAGCGCTTCTGTCAAGGCTCGGGATATGATTTGTTCTGACTCATGGAGCTCAGGATCTCAATGAGGTTGTCCAGGCCCCACAGGTAGCCGTCCTCACGGTTACCCTCGCTCCATGGAGTACGATGGTCCAGGCTCTGGTGTGGAGGAAGAGGCACCGTCTTTCCGAAGTCGATCATCCATACTCGTGCCAGGCCTGAAGTGTCGTGGACAAACAGCAAAGAGCTGCCTACCACCTGCAGAAACAAACAACCATCTCGCGTTAGCTGATATCAGCCAGTTATAGTCAATATATTGTTTTCTTCACGATTTAATAAAATATAATTATAAAACATACCCTTTGAAATGCAATAAGATCGGATGTGTTGGTATACATTTGTCCTAAGTGAAGGCAAACTTTACAACTGGATGTAAAAATGTGTAGCGGTTTTTAGAAACCCATTGGAAAGAAGTAGTTTCTTCTTAAAATTTCCGTTCGGGTTTGATGTACATATTTTTATTAATTAATTTGGGCTAGCACAAATTGCTACTCTCGCTCAATCTTTCTATTTTATTATTATTATTATCCGCCTAACGTTTTTTACGATGCTATTTCTCCCTCAGTTTTCAACCAATCACCACCAAATTTCACTTGAATACCTCTGGGCTAAATTACATTGCTATGACTTTTGGTGTTGATCTGGATCGCTGATCCGGAATGATCCATGAAAGCTGGGATTTTTTTCAATCACTTATAACTGTGAATTTTCATGATTGAAAAAATCATTTTTTTATTTTGTTCAGGGTGGCAGGGCGCAACTTTCCCTCACTCAGTGTCATTCTGTATCTCTTACCGTTCCGGATCTATAGGGTACGGTGACTGGATGTCCTGGTTTGTAACAGCTAGTGCAAATTACTGCGACTTTAATCACAGTCTCTATCTGCAGTGGTGCTTGAAAGTGTGTGAACCCTTTAGAATTTTCTATATTTCTGCATAAATATGACCTAAAACATCATCAGATTTTCACATAAGTCCTAAAAGTAGATAAAGAGAACCCAGTTAAACAAATGAGATAAAAATATTATACTTGGTCATTTATTTATTGAGGAAAATGATCCAATCTTACATGTCTGTGAGTGGCAAAAGTATGTGAACCTCTCGGATTAGTAGTTAATTTGAAGGTGAAATTAGAGTCAGGTGTTTTCAATCAATGGGATGACAATCAGGTGTGAGTGGGCACCCTGTTTTATTTAAAGAACAGGGATCTATCAAAGTCTGATCTTCACAACACATGTTTGTGGAAGTGTATCATGGGACGAACAAAGGAGATTTCTGAGGACCTCAGAAAAAGCGTTGTTGATGCTCATCAGGCTGGAAAAGGTTACAAAAGCATCTCTAAAGAGTTTGGACTCCACCAATCCACAGTCAGACAGATTGTGTACAAATGGAGGAAATTTAAGACCATTGTTACCCTCCCCAGGAGTGGTCGACCAACAAAGATCACTCCAAGAGCAAGGCATGTAATAGTCAGCGAGGTCACAAAGGACCCCAGGGTAACTTCTAAGCAACTGTGAAGGCCTCTCTCACATTGGCTAATGTTAATGTTCATGAGTCCACCATCAGGAGAACACTGAACAACAATGGTGTGCATGGCAGGGTTGCAAGGAGAAAGCCACCGCTCTCCAAAAAGAATATTGCTGTTCGTCTGCAGTTTGCTAAAGATCACGTGGACAAGCCAGAAGGCTGTTGGAAAAATGTTTTGTGGACGGATGAGACCAAAATAGAACATTTTGGTTTCAATGAGAAGCGTTATGTTTGGAGAAAGGAAAACACTGCATTCCAGCATAAGAACCTTATCCCATCTGTGAAACATGGTGGTGGTAGTATCATGGTTTGGGCCTGTTTTGCTGCATCTGGGCCAGGACGGCTTGCCATCATTGATAGAACAATAAATTCTGAATTATACCAGCGAATTCTAAAGGAAAATGTCAGGACATCTGTCCATGAACTGAATCCCAACAGAAGGTGGGTCATGCAGCAAGACAACGATCCTAAGCACACAAGTCATTCTACCAAAGAATGGTTAAAGAAGAATAAAGTGAATGTTTTGGAATGGCCAAGTCAAAGTCCTGACCTTAATCCAATGGAAATGTTGTGGAAGGACCTGAAGCGAGTAGTTCATGTGAGGAAACCCACCAACATCCCAGAGTTGAAGCTGTTCTGTACGGAGGAATGGGCTAAAATTCCTCCAAGCCGGTGTGCAGGACTGATCAACAGTTACCGCAAACGTTTAGTTGCAGTTATTGCTGCACAAAGGGGTCACACCAGATACTGAAAGCAAAGGTTCACATACTTTTGCCACTCACAGATATGTAATATTGGATCATTTTCCTCAATATATAAATGACCAAGTATAATATTTTTGTCTCATTTGTTTAACTGGGTTCTCTTTATCTACTTTTAGGACTTGTGTGAAAATCTGATGATGTTTTAGGTCATTTATGCAGAAATATAGAAAATTCTAAAGGGTTCACAAACTTTCAAGCACCACTGTAGTCTAAATTTGCATATGCAACAGGTGGATGGAAAACATACCACTAATAAAAGTAAAAAAGAGAAGTTATTTGATGCAATTTATGTATGTGTAGGTGTGTGTGTGTTTGTGGGCGGGCATGTTTTATACCTCGAGGGGACCAAATGGCCAAAAATATATCTGACTGGTCCCCATGAGGAAAACTGCTTTATTACAAAAGTAAGCAATCACTTAGACACAAAAGGTTTCCATTTGGTTACTGAGGTTAAGATTAGATTTAGATGTAGCATAGCATTAATTAGCTACATTTGTTTGATTCCAGGCATTTCAGCCAAAGCCACACCTGGTTATTACACAGGTACAAAAACAAAAGAAAGATACAGGCATGTAATCCCTTTTAAAAGACCAAAATGTTGGCAGTAGAATGGGTTGTATTTAAACGCCCAGTGACTTTAAACACAGCATGGTTGCTGGATGTCACAAGACAGTTTGAGACATGTCTACTCATACAGATCTGCCCCAGTCATTTGCAAGTGCTCTTATTGTGCAACTAGGGGCAACAGTAACTCCGTCATGAAGAAACTGATCACGCAACCTTACAGAACAGAACAGGGCTACAGCATGTGGTGTGTAAAAAAAAAAAAAAAAAAAAACGGCCATCTTGCGTCGAATTGCTCACTATGAAGTTCCAAACTACCTCAAAGCAACGTCGGTACAAGAACTACATCAGGAGCTTTGGGAAACGGGTTTCCATGGCTGAGCAGTTGCGCTGCACACGAGCTGAAGATCACTATGCGCAATGCCAAGTGGGGGCTGGAGGGGTGTAAAGTGACACGGTCACTGAACTCTGGAGCAGTCCAAACATTCTCTGGAGTAACGAATCACTCTCAGCCAGTCTGATGGATGACTCTGGGTTTGCAGGATGCCCTGAGAGCACTACCCACCACAACGCCGAGTGCCAAGAGTAAAATTTGGTTTGCATGAATATTATTCTATCCACATTCACTGGATATGAGCAATCGCGTGCTCTGATTGGCTACTCTACTACTAGGATATCGGTTCATATACCGTGAGTGGAGAAAAACAAAATGGCGGCACACATCAAGTCAGATAGATCACTTTGTTATCAAGTATTAAAAAGAAACAGAAATGGCTAAAAGAATATAATTCTCCCCCACAAGTAGCTAGCACCTTTAAGTTGGTTTGCCAACCACCACAAAACTTGGAAGAAGAAGAAGAAAAAAAATGGTGGAGCGTGTTGCTGAACCAACCGAGGACGGAATAAAAACTCTACTCGAAAACAAAACCCCAAAATATGGAATGAAAGTATTTGATGGCAAGAACATAGGGGAGAGCGGGGTAAGATGAGCCACTTTTTACATTTTTCATCATAACTACATGTTAAAGCCATTTTTGCTTCCAGTCTACACACCATACCAAATTTCAAAGTGTACTGTTACTATCTGAGCAAAAAATAATTGATAAGCTCTTATGGTTAGAGTGATATTACCTCTTGAAAAAAAAATGTCAAGTGGCTCAACTTACCCCATGCACGGGGTAAGATGAGCCACTGTGTGGGGTAAATTGAGCCAACACAAAACATGTTAGGTTAACAAAGTAAACAACTTTTATTATTAGAAATGCAATCAGTGAATCAAGTCAAGTCAATCAAGTGGGGGATAGGGCCGTTGCATAGAGAAGGGGAGATGAAGAGAGAGGTGATAGAACGAGATGGGATAGGGAGGGATAGATAGATGGATAGAGAGAGAGATATGCATAGATAGATAGAAAGAGGGATGGTTAGAGAGGGAATGAGAGATATACTATATTATAGAAATTACTAAAACAGTAGAACAGTGCCAAAAAATCTTATTTCTTTCAGTAGGTTAAAACATTGCTAAAACATGCAGCAATCATTCCATCAATCATTTCATCATTATTCAATGTTCCAAGCCTTCAAATTGCAAGGGAACACCATTTGCCTCTCCCTCCGTGCTGTCCCCCCAACAGTAAAGGGGTGGGGCAATTTTTTCACAATATCCTGTCTTGACAGGACAGCCTTATCTTTCTCTTTGAAGACAAAGGTCGGCTTTCTTGCAGAGCCATGGCATGACCGGCTTCTTTTGACAAATCTTGCCTCTATTTCGAAGACATCCAATTTGATTATCTGGCCAATGAAGAAATGCACTTTCTTCTTCCCCGTGAATTTTGCCACAACATAATCCCCCACATCTAACAACTGGTCTTCCTCATCTGATGTCATATTATATATATATATATATATATATATATATATATATATATATATAATAATGTTGTTGTCATATATGACCAGTAAATGTGAAAACTTAAGTGTCATCCATATTGGGTAAGCTCAGCCACCAATGGGGTAAGTTGAGCCAGTGGCTCAACTTGCCCCACATCTAATGGCTCGTCTTACCCCGTGGCCACCATTTTGTAGAAAAATGCTAATAAAGGGGATTAGGCTAATCAAAATTATTTTTATTAGCATTCATATCATAGCTTAGAAAGCCACTAACTTAACCCTAATGTGTCTAAATATTATTCTACTTTTGTCTTCTCTAAATCATCTTCACTGTGGACAAACATGGAATTGACTTAGAAAGCACAAAAACACATTTTTATAAATATCTCCCTCACCTAGTTTGACATGTGGTGCTCCTCTCCACAAGTGTAAGTAAATGGTCCCGCCCCCCTTTGAATGTGGTCACATGATCACATTTGTTTACTGTTTCTTAGAAACAGGGGGTGGCTCATCTTACCCTCTGGCTCATCTTACCCCGCTCTCCCCTATGCTTTTTTTTCTTTAAGTATTATTATTATTATTATTATTATAGCATTTTTCACAAATTGCTCCCATCATTTCGCTGGTTTGTTTATTTTCTAAGCGGAAATTATTTTGTTGGACGTTTTGTATAAAAGTTTTTATTTGTCGAATTTGCCAAAAATAAAAATGGTCCGTTTTTCAAAATCCAGTGAATGTGGATAGAACAAAACAGTTATTCCATGAAATCAAGTCGTACATGAGCTGATGTACAACTCGATTTCATGGAATAACTGTTTTATTCTATCCACATTCACTGGATTTTGAGAAATTGAGCATTTCTATTTTTTGCAAATTTTGCACTACGTGCCTCATCGGCTATCAGCTCATGTACGACTCGATTTCGTGGAATAACTGTTTTATTGTTTGGAGCTGTTTTTTTTGGGTTTGAACTGGGACCCTTGTTCCAATTCCAGTGAAGGGTAAAGTTAATGCTCCAGCTTGTATAGGTGTGATGGTCAATGCTCATATACAGTACCGGTCAAAAGTTTGTACACCTTCTAATTCACTCTTTTCTTTATTTTTATTCATTAAAAAAAAAAAAAAAAGTCACTTCGTTCTACAATCGTCAAAAACTATTGTTCTACAATAGTCAAAAATACAGAAAAAAACCCCACCAATGAATGAGTACTTTTGGCTATATATAGCGAATATCAACGAAGTTCCTCATTAGTATAGTAAGACCAGCATGCGTGCGTGTGCACATGTCACGATGACTCACCTCATGTGTTCGGAAGAACTCGGACATCTCTAGCACCCCTCGCAGTTCCTCTAACCTCAGTAAATAACTCCTCTGCCATAGCAGAACAAACAAACAAACAAACATAAATAAATAAATAAATAGCTAAAGAAGATTTCTCATTTCTCGGATTTAGACTCCGAGCTGAAGTATGGACATTCAACTTTTATAGATTTGACAAAATCATGGACTTGTATGGCGTTAATCTCAGAGATGGTCATAAGAAGTCTGAAACATATCCATCTTACTGAAGCAGACATACCAAGATCTGCACGTTTCCATCCACAAAGTCCTCCAAGGCTTTCATGACCTGCTCTCTGTGCTTAGTCCTTTTAAAGTTGGTGTTGCATGTGCCATCTGCTTTCTGCACAAACGAGAGAGAGAGAGAGATTGAAACTAAGTGAGACAGTTTCACATGCTTTGTTGTTTGCGATGGAAAATGAGCTCATTAGATTACACTGACCACAAAAGCAGAGTGACAGGCAAAAAACGCATTATGACCATTTGCAAATGTACCATCAGCCACTTTCCGTTTACAGATGAGTGAGTGCACACATGCATTCAGAAGAATCGAGACCAAGGAGAATCATTTGCCTATTCCACTTGCACTATTTATGTCATCATTTTTTTGTTCCTGTTTTGACTCCGTAAACAGATCAATGAGATTTTTAGTTCGAACAGTCTACAGTGATGAATTTTTACATTACATTACAGGTATTGAGCAGACGCTCTTCTCCAGAGCAACATACAGCGGAAGTGCTGAACTTCTAGACAAGAAAGTTCTAGTGCAAAATGAACAAGTGACAACAATACTTCGTGTAATATTCTGTTGGAGTATCAATACTCAAACAGCCAAGGAAACAAACCAACCATATAACGTACAACTAAATACAGAACTTGAACGGCTAACCCCAGGCTGAAGGGTACACAGTTTGGGTTGGTCTAGACTGAAACACAGTTGCATAGTGGGCAGGGAGGAAGGGGAGAGGTGCAGTGTGAAGAGGTGAGCCTTCAGTCCACGCTTGAAGTTCGTCAGTTCTGACCTCAATGAGAAGGTCATTCCACCAACAGGGTCCAGGACAGACAGCAGTCTTGAGCGGGCTGGGCAGGAGGCGGGACCAGGTGACCAGTAGAAGCCGAGTGTAGGGGTGAATCAGACTCTGGAGGTATGCCGGCCCTAACCCCTTGACAGCCTGGTAAACTAGCACCAATGTTTTAAATTTGATGCATTAATACAAATCCTGTGATTTGCCTTGCAGTCAGGATTACTGTGAGGTGCTGCTGCAGAAAACGAATCCACGCCTTCTGACCAATCAGACTCGAGAATTTAATTATTAAAGCTAGACTGCCTTTCAGATTTTAAGTGTAGGTCATAAAAAGAATTTTCCCTGACACACAATTATTTTTGTTTAGTGGAACAAAAGCTACTGAATTCGAATCACAGACTTCCAAATGTTATTGTTTTTTTTTTTTTTAAACAGAACAATTAATTAATTTAAAGCCACGTGGCCCTAAATTCTCCGCTATTTTTTCCTGCTTCACCATGACGCAATACAAGATACTATGTCATGCATTACGTGGTGGGCTTTCCCTGTTCGTGCAAGGCATTGTGGGATACAAATTTGAAATGGGAGAGAAAAATGGAGGACGTGAGTGAGGGTGCGAATGAAACGTGAAAGACCGACTACAGTAACGGAAAGCGAGAAGAAAAGACGTCATGATGTACACGAAGGAAAGGAAACGCAGGACCAAACTAATAGATATTGGCAGTCAGCGAACACTTCGGTGTGATCAGCTGTTCGTTTAGCGATAGAATGATGGAACGGTCAGTGCACGGTCAAGGTAAACCTGTGCATGCGCACACACACACACACACACACACGGATGGACTTCCTCTGTCTGCTTGACTGCGCGAAGCGAGCAATTTCATGCACGTCGTTTGCTCGGGAAATTAAATGACTTCCCAGCCACAGAATGGCCTGAGATTTTTTGAGTTATATCACAACGACCAAATTTCAGAAGGAACTAAATTTCACCGATTTTATGAAATCGAACGGCCGTCTAGCTTCAAGTGTTGATTTCTCAAATCAAATCACAGGATTTGTATTAATGCACGTGCTTTAATACATTGTTTCTATAGAAACTGCTCATTGGCATGCTCTTGTAAGTAGGACGCTCAACACGGACGCATTAAAAATGTCTAACTGTTGATATGGCGCGGTTTTCTGTGAGGTGGTGTTTGTTTATTACTTCGAAAGTCGTCTCCAGTGTCATAATAATCAGAGGTAAAGCTGCAAACTCCACCAAAACGGAGGAGGAGTTTGAGGTTCTCACACGAACACAAGATGATATTTGTTGTTTTGTTAACTTTCGGAGAGGAGTGGGGGAAGGAAAAAAAAAGCAGGGTGGTAATGGAAAGACTGCCAGCTGATGAAAGTGTAAGTGATAACAGGAACCAACTCGTTTTGTGAATGCTCCACTGCATTAAACAGGACTATAGATGGAGAAAACAAAGCAAGTTAATATATTGTCACTTTGACAGTTTCAAGTAATTAAAGCCTCAGTGAAGGCAGTCATCACATCCAAAGCCAGAAAAATGTCTCCAGATATGTGATACGGTTTGATGAAAGACTTCCATATAATAAGTAAGGCAGTTGGACACGGGCCAAGGAAAACCGTGTAACCATGATCAACACTTTCCAAAAACAAACAAAACAAAACCATCTGGGGAGGAAAAAATTAATAATAATAAAGAGATATGAATATCCTAAACTCTAGCCACTGGTTCAATGAAAGGTCAGCTCAAGCTGTGTGTAAGTGTAAAACAGTGTCCCCTCCCCCACCACACCCACCTTGATGCCCTCGATACGGAAGCCGAGTGTGGCCGTGGAGCTGAGAGTTTCTCTCCATTGCATGTAGCGTGGTTTCAGGACGGCCTGCTGAGCCTTCTCTTCTGGGCTCGGGGCGTCCGGGTCCACCGCCACCATCTTCTCATACATGTCCTTCCTTAACTTGGGCCGCTCACGAGCTTTCACCAGTTCCTCCTCCAGATACGTTCTAGGTACGAGACGGAGAGAGGAAAAGAACAGATTATACACTGATGACACTGACGTACTTAAGGCTTTTTGACCGAATCGATTGTTGACGTGGTGGAGTTTTCTGTAATCTGGTATTTTGGAAGGAATCTCAAGAGTCGGCCGTTTGCAAGAATCGGATGTAATGTTTTCAGCATTAAAGCTAGGCCACCTTTCAGATTTTTCAGGTTTAGGTCATGAAAAGAATTTTCCCGAAACCCAACTATTTTTGTTTAGTGGACTGAAAGCAAATCAGACTCCCAATTTTATTAGTTTTTTTTTTAAATAGAACAATTAATGAATTTTGGCCTTAAATTCTCCGCTATTATTTCTTGCTTGACCGTGACGCAATACAAGATACTACGTCATGCAACACGTGGTGGGCTTTCCCTGTTCGCGCAAGGCATTGTGGGATACAAATTTGAAACAGGCGAGGGAAATGTTGGACGTGAATGAGTGTGCGAAGGAAATGTGAAAGACTGACTACAGTAACAAAAAGCGAGAAGACGTTATGCTATACACGAAGGAAAGGAAATGCAGGACCAAACTAATGAGTAATCGGCGGTCAGCGAGCACCTCGGTGTGATCAGCTGTTCGTTTAGCAACAGAACGATGAAACTGTCAGTGCGCAGTCAAAGGTAAACCTGTGCATGCGCACACACGGACTTCCTCTGTCTGCTTGACTGCGCAAAGCGAGCGATTTCATGCACATTATTTGCTTTAATCCCTTCAAATTAAATAACTTCCCAGCCACAGAATGGCCTGTTTTTTTTTTTTTTTAGATATTACAGAAATAAACATATATCACAATGACCAAATTTCAGAGGGAACTAAATTTCACCGGTTTTATGAAATCGAAAGGCCGTCTAGCTTTAAGCTGTCAGGCGTGAGAAAGTGTTCCAGACAGATGGCTTTATGGCTTCTTGGTAACAGGTGCATTTAAAAAAGAAAATTTTTATTATTAACTTTTAGAGGGAAAAAATAGAGGCTGGTGAAGGAAAGACTATTTCGATCTGCTGTAATGTAAGCAATAACAGGAATTAAATCATCTCATGGTATGTTAGGCTGCACACACACACACACACACACACACACACACACACCATTCTAGTCATTGATTATTTTTTATATAACATCATCTAATCGTGAACTGAATCCCTGCCTTTTTTTGTGGTACGGTAATAAAACAAAAGAAAATCCCAAACTTTGGACTGGCAGCATATTTTGATCCTGTTTCCTCTCACCTGCTACCCATCTTGCAGTCCATGATGGATGGAGAGTTGAAGTCAGCCAGCAGGTCGTCCATCAGGTTATAGTCCTGATCGTCTTGCCGCACGACGCCGTAGTAACCTGGCACGTATGGCCTGAGTGAGTCAGACATCAGCTCCTGTAGGCACTGCTGCTCACATGCACAGTACTTCTTCAACAGCCTACCATATTCCCCTGCCTGGAAATTACCTACACACACACACACACACACACACACACACACCATGCTTAATAATGACCTAGAATGAGTTTCCCTGGAAAGGACTGCATAGGATTGATTTTTTTTAAATCCCATATCCATCTGCACTTTCGCAAAGAGTCCAGCAAAAACCACATCTGACGAGAATTACATCTCATGCCTACAGCAGTTTATTTTCCACATATGTAGCCATCTTGCATAATGTAACCAAGGACGTTCTTCCTCTTTCACACATATTAATCATCAACGCAATCGTTTCGTATAAAAAAAAAAACAAACCACACAACCCATTATACAAATTGCAGAGAGGGGTAGTTCGTATACCAGAGCTCATAGGAAGCTTAAAAAAAAAAAAATGAAGTGACCAAATGAGATTCTACTTAATTACTATTCTGAATATATATTTTGGCATTGTTTGGTTGCACCTTATATTACAGTACTGTAAGTAACCAGTATGTATTATGTAAGAATGTGGCAAGTAGCTGATACTTTAAAGGAAAATTTGCAGGAAGTGAGTGTTATACAGGGTGTTTCAAAAAATTTGATATTTCACAATCTAAGACTACGTTCAGACTGCACCCTGAAACGACCCATATCCGATTTTTTTGCCCATATGCGACCTGTATCCGATTTGTTATTGACAATCTGAACGACACAGATCCGATTTTTTCACATGCGACCCAGGCCGCTTGGATATGTGGTCCTAATTCCGATGCATATCCGTTATTTTCACATGCGACTGCAGTCTGACCGGACAGGTCGCATTCATGCGACCTACACGTCATCAACAAGAGACAAACGTCACTATTCTGCGTTGGCTAATCCCGCCTCTTTGGTGGAAAACAACAACATTTATACAGTTTTCAGAATTTAAATAGACTTTTATAGAATTGATCAAGCTAATGGTGGATTTGGTAGGGACCTGGATGTTTATCTGTTAGCCTGATTAAATAAACCAGTTTCTATAATTGATTTATAACTTAACCCTTTGGTGACTGACCCCTTGAACATGGTTCCTCCAGGAACGATGACGTTTCAGTCGTCAAGACAACGGAAAAACTAAAATACAAGAGCATTTTGTTTTGTGCACAAGAGCATTGTGACGTATCTTTCTGTTTTTGTATTTTAGTTCTTCTGTTGTCTTGACAACTGAAAAGTCATAGTTCCTGGAGGAACCATTTTCAAGGGGTCAGTCACCAAAGGGTTAAACCATCCTGTATTACAAGATTATAAGATTGTTCTGGAAATTTCCAGTAATTTGACACCTTCGGTCTCATTAGTCTGCTGCCCACATTAATCAGATTATTGTACGAGTTCCGCCGCCGCCACAAAAACCACATCGCCAGGTCTCGCCTCATCTCCATAGCAAACTGCACTGGTGTTTCTGCACCTTGAGCCAGCGCTGAGAGAAGTTGCAGAATTCAGCTGGCTATAAACAAACAAACTAAATAAATATTTATAAAAATTTAGAAAAAAGTTTATTAATATGACGAAATAAATATGTGCAAATTATTAAGCCTGAATTAAGAGTTTGGTAATACAGCGGCCGTATCCCAAATGACTGCCTACTGAAGCTCGAGTGCACTATATAGAGTTTAAAAATCCATTACTTCCTAGTAACATGTAGTGCACTTATATAGAAATTAGAGAGACATTTAGGAGTCAACCCTCGTTACCAGGCTACACGTTTTCATTTCAGTTCAGAAACAAAAACACACACGAGACCTCACACTTTAACACTAACCAGATAATTAAACAAACAAACAAGAAATCATTAAACATGAAGAGTGCGCTTTTTTTTGTTTACGTGTTACGTAGATGTGCTTATTACGTGTCAATTTGCGCATGCGGGACACTTTTGGGTCGTTTTCCGTTCATATTGGAGATCGCATACAAGTCTCATATAATTGGTAATGTGAACGGCCTAACAAAAAAATCGGATTTCACAACAAATCGGATATGGGTCGTTTCAGGTTGCAGTCTGAACGTAGTCTAATAACTTTGCCAATTCTCGTTCAATTGACCTCAAATTTGAACAGCATGTGTGGAAACAGGTCAAAATTTTTTGTCTTTATCTTTTTAGGTATAGAAATGCCATTGACTGGAAAAGAAAAGGCGTTTTGTGTGTTGTACACCCAAACAAGACTGTGCAGTGTGCGTTTATGAGAGAATTCTCTAAAAATGCACCAACTGCAATGCAGATTTGGACACGGCACAAAAAGTCCAAAGAGGAAGGCTGTCTGTGCAGCAGGACAAAAGGATCTGGACGACCAGCAGCATCGGAAGAGACGGTCGAGCGAGCGGGTTCGCGAAGATTGAAAATTTGTGAAATCGTTCATGGAATCCACATACCTTTGAATTTCTCATTCAAATTTTGAGGAATAAATCTTATATTGCTCAACATTAAGCCTGTTCAGTTTCATCTGCCTAGACTATGTAGTACATCTCAAATATTAAAGTTTTTTGAAACAGCCAAGTCTGTGATAATTACACACATTTCCCTGTACAAACCAAACAGCAATTAACCCCTTGGCTGCCACACATAATTAATTGTAATGTGTCAGGCATATAGGACAAAAATAGATCAAAACTGGGATATTTTGAAAACCTTTCTTTAACTTGTTCAGAACTTTATATTTTTAATATTTGTATAGAAAAATCAGAAAAATCAGAAAAAACACTGTTGTAGAGTAAAAGTAACTTTAGTAATCAAAAACAACTTCAAAAACATCCAAGACAACGGGTATTGTCAAGGAGAACCTGTCCATAAACATGAATTACTAGTACTTGAAAACACAATGTACACCAAGGGTCCATGTATTCCAAGTAACTGGGTACCATTTTTATGATGGTCTTTGGTATGACCCGACCGTGAACAGAACTCGCGATCTCCTGATTGAGAGGCGGACACGCTAACCACTAGGACAATTCGCGGTAATGTGCCACTGTGAAGTAAAAGTAATGTGCCATGTAAGGTACACTACCGTTCAAAAGTTTGGGGTCACTTTGAAATGTCCTTATTTTTGAAAGAAAAGCACTGTTCTTTTCAATGAAGATCACTTTAAACTAATCAGAAATCCACTCTATACATTGCTAATGTGGTAAATGACTATTCTAGCTGCAAATGTCTGGGTTTTGGTGCAATATCTCCATAGGTGTATAGAGGCCCATTTCCAGCAACTCTCACTCCAGTGTTCTAATGGTACAATGTGTTTGCTCATTGCCTCAGAAGGCTAATGGATGATTAGAAAACCCTTGTTCAATCATGTTAGCACAGCTGAAAAACAGTTGAGCTCTTTAGAGAAGCTATAAAACTGACCTTCCTTTGAGCAGATTGAGTTTCTGGAGCATCACATTTGTGGGGTCGATTAAATGCTCAAAATGACCAGAAAAAAATGTCTTGACTATATTTTCTATTCATTTTACAACTTATGGTGGTAAATAAAAGTGTGACTTTTCATGGAAAACACAAAATTGTCTGGGTGACCCCAAACTTTTGAATGGTAGTGTACATAAAAGGAGGTGTTTATGATGAGTAGCGTACATCATAAGGCACAGCGGTAAAAGATTTCATGACATACGTGACTCGTCCGAGGGTATTGAAGGGGTTACATTCAATGGGAATTCAATAAATAATGACTTGTGTGAAAACTATTACTAGCAGAACCAAGTATAAGTAAGTAAAGCCCAGCGCACACAGGCGATTTTCTGTCACTTGGTCGTGCAACTTTTTGACGCAAGCGAAAAATTGGTTTGTGTGCAGATATTTGTGATGGCGATTTTTTTGTTGCTTGCGACAGATCGCAGATATCAAAACATGCTTGATATTCTGAAAAAAAATTTAAATAAAAAAAAAATAATAGGCCAGATGCTGACTTGTTGCAGAGATATCGCTGCGTGTGCATGTCTTTGCGATAATGAAGCGATCACCTCCAAAGGCTAAGCCAATCCCTGCCTGTGAAGTAGTCATATGATTTCCACATGACTTGCATCCCCCTCCCCAAAATCGCAGATAATGTGCGCACACAGCTACCCGAGAGGGGAAACTTGCGTCCAAAATTCGCAATACGTTTGCAACGGAAAATCGTCCGTGCATGCTGGGTTTAAGTAAGTAAGTATAGAAGAAACCAAATTAGTACCAAGTACAAAAACTGACTCCTTTACAATACAACAAAGTAGGAGTGTAAAAGAACGCAGATTTTGTACACACTAATTAAACAACTATTTAAAAATAAAACATCAGGCGGCACATTTCCTTGTAACTTCTTTTCCAATACAGTGGAAATGGAAAACAAACAACGTACATTTTGTACATGGCATGCAAAGGGAAACTATTCTCTTGAATATTTTGTTAGTAATATTACCAAGAACTATTTAAATAATTTTGGCTGGCTTTTTTCCGTGGTATCTCAGATATATTCCATTCAGCGAGCATGATATTGAACGAGTCGAAGACGAGTATACCACGAAAAAAAGCCAGCCAATATTATTCATACACACTCCTTTCAGGTGTTCAACGCGCCTTTCAAAATTCTCTCAAAATCTTCCGTATTTAACAAAGCAAACCTGGCGGCCATGTTTGTTTACAAATTGTCCCAGTCGCTCGCAAGCACGGAAGTTTTACATCATGTTGTCTTGACAACCATGCAATATCGTAAACCATATTCAACGCTCATTCTCCATTGGGTAGAGTGGTGTAATACATGAAGGATAAGCGATATGCTAACAATACTGCATGCTATCGAACCAAATGAATGAAACCCTCTAGAAGGGAATAGAACACACATTTTTATTCCATTGATAAAGTGTCCTGATGTATAATAATTACACACATTTCCCTAAACATACCAAAACAGCACTTGATTGGGCATTCAATAAATAAATAACTTGTGTGAAAAGTATTACGAGTAGAACTTTCTATAGTAGAAACTAAGTTACGACTAAGTACATAAAATAACTCCTTTGTAATGCAACAAAATAGGAGTGTAAAAGAAAGTGGCTTTTGTATATAGTAATTAAACAACTATTTAAACGCAAGACATCAGGTGGCACATTTCCGAGTAACTCCTTTTCCAATACAGTGGGAATGGAAATGGAAAATACCGTACATTTTATACATGGTATGTCAAGGGAAACCATTATCTTGAACATTATGGGTAGTAACATTACCAAGAACTATTTAAATAATACTGGCTGGCACTGAGTGATATCAGATATATTCCATTCAGCTAACATCATATTGAACGAGTCAAAGACGAGTAGCTGAATGGAATAAATCCGATATGCCGCTCAATGCCAGCCAATATTATTTAAAATACTTTTCACACAAGTTATTATTTATTGAATGCCCAATCAAGTGCTGTTTGGTATGTATGGGGAAACGTGTGCAATTATTATACATCAGGACACTTTATCAATGGAATAAAAACGTGTTCTATTCCCTTCTAGAGGGTTTCATAGCATGCAATATTGTTAGCATGTCACTTATCCTACATGTATTACGTATTAACATTTACGTGGTATGTAAAGGGAACCTATTCTCTTGAATATCCTGGGTAGTAATATTACCAAGAACTAATATTACATATTAGTTACCATGTACTTGAATATCCAATAAAGTACTATTTTGTATGTATTGGAAAATACTTGTGATTGCTACATTCTTACCCATTAAATAGCAGCGACTTCCAACAAATTTCACTATTAATTACAAAGTACTGACCACATTCTTGCCCATTAAATACTAGTTTGTTTCCACACTG
Organism: Neoarius graeffei; assembly: GCF_027579695.1. NCBI lineage: Eukaryota > Metazoa > Chordata > Actinopteri > Siluriformes > Ariidae > Neoarius > Neoarius graeffei. The sequence continues at coordinate 80,000,035 of NC_083574.1, forward strand.
TGAAATAAAGTGCTAATGGTGTTTTTTCCCCACCCTCTTCTCAAACCATTTCAACTACAGTACCCTTTGTTCAATTATCTAAATCGACTAGATTTCATTTCCTACTTATCGGTCTTAAAAAAAGCCGTGTTTGAGTTTCACCTTCATTCCTTTTCAGCTGGTTCTGCATTGTCATTTTGGAGAAAGTATGTGATGTTTGTTGAAGGCACCCGCCTATTTTGCTTCTGGTGCAGCACGTGATATTCATGATCATTTCAACCCTAAGGCAAGGAAAATGTTTATGCTTATAAAGCCGGGTTCCGATTCTTAGGAACACTTATTTTCTGAGGAAGCTGAACGTATTATCCAGCACTAATTGGTTTTCCGTTCAATATATCGAACGGAATTTAAAGTGAAGTTTTTTTATTTTATTTTAAATGCTAAACAGATTCGTACTCATCTATCCATCCGTCTTCATTTGTATTACATACTGATTTTTTTTTTAAGCTACAATCACCTGTTTTACTTAATTTACATTACTGCCATTTTATCTTATTTATTTATTGATTGATTGTACGGTTACTTCATTATTCATTTTTGAAGTATTTATTCTTACAATTTCTTGTACTAATATCAGGGGAAAATTCTAATTCAATCCAAATTGCTTGAAACTGGTCTCGTTGAATTCAGAACTGAATGCTGAACAACATACTTTTTACAGAATTAAAATGCTTATCTGTTCTTGAGATATTACAAATCAAAGATTGGAAAAAAAAAAGGCTTAATTTTTAGAAAATTGCCGTAATATTCTATATGAGGATCACATGGTCCAAAATGGGCCTCATTAACTAATGACATAAAATGTTTTTCCTTAATAACTCCCCCCAAGATATTTACATAAAAATTGGCAGGCACATAGATGGTTGTACATTTTTTACAAAATGTAAATAAATAAATAAATAAATAGCAAAAACAAATTATGCAAGTTAGTATTTAATTAGTATTAATTATGCTAATTAGGTAAAAACTTTAAATCGGTACACTCTTCTTCAAAGTTTCACCAAATGCCTTTATTTCTGCAATATAAAGCTGATCTTAATTCTCATTTATACATCACAAAAGAAGGAAAAAAATCAATATTAATTATAAAATATGCATAAATTTGACTGAAGACTGAACGTTTCACATCTACCATTCTCTATCAAAATAAAAAAAAGTAATGAAAGATTATTTATAATCCCCTCTTTGTGCTCTGTAGGCCTTTGTATTTCTCAAAAGTAGGGCCCGCTAGCGTTTATATGAAAGAATATAAATGATTATTTCGATTAATATTCACAGCTTTCAAGGCGAACGTCGAAAAACTGTGTGATCCACATCCAGTTAACAATTCCAATTAATTGAATCTCGCGTTTCTGACTTCCGGTTTTTTAAAATCTAATTCCGACCACTAAGCTCTCAATATTTTTCATCAAAACAACTCCAGTTATATTCTAAAACAGTTATTTATTTATATGAATATCAGTTAGATTTGAAAAAAAATAAGTAGGTAAAGCTATGAAAACTCACTTCAAAGTCTCTCGTGAATCATAACATCAAAACTAGCTGACGGAAGTTTTTCCTGAATATTTCATCAGAAACAGTGAGAGCGAGAGAACATCTCTATAGAAGTTATCTGATTGATATTCACGAGCAATCCAGTCAGAAACCGATCAGAAGAGAGAGAGAGAGAGAGAGAGAGAGAGAGAGAGAGAGAGAGAGAGACAGACAGAGCCTGAGCGCTTTCCTGTGACTCAAAAAGCACCGGCAGTTTCCCGACGTCCCGCGAGCAGAGTGTGAACTCTGTTGTACCAACTTCAACCTGCTGTTATTCCCAAAGTACCGAACAGATCTTAACCAGATACATTTCTTTGGGAAGCAGAGGTTGTAAGCTTTTTAATGATAGTATACACGATAGAAAATATTCAAGAGTTAAGCAATGACAGGTTTGGAAACTTAGACGAGCGTCTGCATGCACAGTTTTCACAGCATGGCCAGCGAGTGTCTGATATGCCTATTCTAGTACTTTTTTATGAAACGGGCTACATAAATGCAATTTACGATAAATAAGTATACTACAAGAGCGGCAGCTACAATTATTGACACCTTAAGAATCTTTTGGCTGATGCAAAAGTAGAAAAAAAGACTTTCAATACGTAAATTGTGCATGAATAATTAATCAAACTTCCACTGGAAAAAAAATTAGTTGATTTCTGATTACTTAGTGTATCAGATCACGTGACACCGTTCCACAATTATCGACATCCACATGATTGTTTTTTTAATAAATAATCCAATAGCTCAAGCCTGCAAGCTGTGAGTGGCGTTGGGAAGGAGACAGTAATGGAGAATGGAGGATGACTCCATTTGCAGCGCAAAATTTTGCTGTCGCAAGGGAGATGTGGGTGGAATGTCCATTAACAAAGAATGACAGGAAACTGAATGTGTTTCTCTTTCACAAACATTACAAAATGTTTCAGAAATGCAAGGCAAGTTTATTTATATAGCACATTTCATACACAATGGCAGTTCAATGTGCTTTACAGAAGTAAAAGCAAAAACAGTATACAATGGAGAAATAAAATTACATAAAATAATTTTATTTTTATTCTAAAACAATTAATTAAAAGAATTAAGAATTAAAAGAAAATAATAAGAATTAAACAATAGTAGAAATAAAATAATAAAATAAAGTAGAAATAGGAGGAGAAAAAAAAGGAAACCAGCAGAATAGAATAAAGAATAAAATAGAGTTAAAATTAAAGTAAATTTAAAACATGCAGAGAAAGTAAAAATTATAAATAAAAAAAAAAAAAAAAGACAATATTAATTATTTAACAGAAAGCATCTGAAAACAGCTTGGTCTTTAACCTAGATTTAAAACTGCCAACAGCAGGAGCATTTTTAATGTCCTCTGGCAGTTGGTTCCATAGCTGTACTGCATAGTAGCTAAAAGCTGCTTCACCATACTTTGTTTTAACAACTGGTTTTAATAGTAAATTTTTCTGTTTTGATCTGGTAGATCTGATTAGGTTAGGCCGCTGCAACATAGAGAGGTAATTGGGCCCTGTACCATTTAGAGATTTGTACACCAGCAGCAATACTTTAAAGTCAATTCTGTAGCTTACTGGAAGCCAGTGAAGGGACCTTAGAATTGGAGTAATGTGCTCTGTTCTTTTTGTTCATGTGAGAACCCTAGCCGCTGCATTTTGAACCAGCTGAAGTCGTTTGATGGTCTTTTTTGGCAGGCCTGTGAAAAGGCCATTGCAGTAATCAACCCTACTAGAGATGAAGGCATGTATTAGTTTTTCCAGATCATTTTTTGACATAAGTCCTCTTAGTTTGGAAATGTTTAGGTGATAAAATGCCGTTTTAGTGATTGCTTTCATGTGACTATCAAAGTTTAGCTCGCTGTCAATGAAAACACCAAGATTTTTAACCATTTCTTTAGTTTTCATCCCTTTTGTGTCAAGAATAGTGGTAATCTTGAGTCTTTCATCTTTTTTCCAAATAGAATTACTTCTGTTTTATCTGTGTTCAGCTGAAGAAAATTTTGTGACATCCAGCTATTGATTTGGTCGATACACTGGTAGAGACATTCAAGGGGGGCATAATCATTAGGTGATAGAGCGAAATAAATTTGGGCGTCATCTGCATAGCAGTGATACAAAATTGAATTTTTATTGATAATTTACCCAAGTGGGAGCATATAAAGGTTGAAAAGTAATGGTCCAAGAATCGACCCCTGGGGGACACCAAAGGTCAAGGACATTGATGTTGAGGAACAATTTCCCAGGGTAACAGAGAAGCTTCTATCTTTTAAGTATGAATTTAACCAATTTATAACTTTACCAGTCAATCCAACCCAGTGTTCAAGTCAATATAGCAGTATGTTGTGATCAACAGTATCAAAAGCTGCACTGAGGTCCAGTAATACCAGGACCGATGTTTTGCCTGCATCAGTATTAAGACGCATGTCATTTATAACTTTAATCAGCGCTGTTTCAGTGCTATGATTGGCACGAAATCCTGACTGAAAATTATCAAAACGGCTGTTTGCTATCAAGGCAGTTAATTGATTGAAGACAATTTTTTCAAGGATTTTCCCAATGAATGGTAAATTTGATATTGGCCTGTAGTTATTTAATACTGAAGGATCCAGATTATTTTTTTTAAGAAGGGGCTTTACAACGGCTTTTTTTAGGGACACAGGAACAACGCCAGTCTCCAGGGATGTATTTATAATTTGAAGCACATCTGTAATTATAAGATGAAGAACAGACTTAAAAAAGTTGGTGGGCAGAATGTCCAATTCAGATGTTGAGGAACTGAGATTTTGTACAGTTTTTTCAAGAGTCTCAATCAATTAAACAAAATTCTAACATTGTGTTGAAGTTATCTATCTATCTGTGTCATTGGTGATTGCAGTTTTTCAATTTTTTGCAACTGAGATATATTATGAGGAATATTCTGCCGTATTTTATCAATTTTACCTTTGAAAAAGGATGCAAACTCATTGCATTTATTAACTGAGAGAAGTTCAGGTGCTAATTGTGGAGGGGGATTAGTTAGCTTCTCTACTGTTGAAAATAGCACACGGGCATTGTTCATATTCCTGCTGATGATGTTGGAGAAGAAAGACTGTCTTGCTTTACGAATTTCATAATTATAATTACAAAGCATCTCCTTATGGATTTGATAATGAATGTGAAGTTTAGATTTGCGCCATTTTCTTTCAGTCTTTCTACATTCTCTCTTTAGCAGTTTAACAGCCAGGTACTGCTTCCATGGTGCTTTCTGCTTATCACTGACTCTTTTGATTTTGAATGGAGCAATATCATCCATAATTTGGGTCATATTTAAATTAAAAAATTCCAGTAAATCATCTACAGAGTCTGACATTTTGGTTGATTTCTGCGAGAGAGCTTGCTCAAAGAGAGCACGTGTTGTCTTTTATAACTCTCCTACCTATAGTCATTGAGCTATTCTGAATGTGAGGAGACATAGAAACATCAAAGAAAACACAGAAATGATCGGATAAGGCCAGGTCAACAACAGTATTAGAAACAGTAAGACCCTTTGTGATAACGAGGTCAAGAGTGATAACAGTTCACCAAACTCTTCAAGAAAGACTTTGGCTGAATGTCTCGGAGGCCTATAAATAGTTAATAATAATAATAATAATAATAATAATAATAATAATATGTTAGGAGAGCATGTAACAAGTGCGCATAAGTGTTCAAAGGACATAAAATCACCAAGTGAGGATTGTTTGCATTGAAAAGAGACTTTGATGCAAAGAACAAATCACTGTCCATCCGGTCATCATCAGTATGACTGTAAATGGCTTCTGGGAAATCCGACAAACCCATATTCCTGAATCTCTGGCCAGGGAAGACGATTAAAGGAGGTGTGTAATCCCCTAAGGCGTTGAAGCGTGCCATCACTGTGATTTGACACTGTGTTGGAAACAACTTGGTACACACGTCGTGAGGAGACAGATGTTAACACCCGGTTACTTGTAACGCAAAAGAGGAAATCCACTCTCATCTGCGTTGAAAATGCGCCTGGGATTGTTAATAAGATTCTGAAAACCCGGTGCCTCCTCCTCCAAAAATGAATCAAGGCCCTTGTACCAACCCTGAAGCAATTCAAAACTGATGGAGGCTCGTTCTCTCCCAAGAAGTTGCGGAACCCGTTCTGCTATCTCTGGAAGCCTCTTGCGAAATGAGTAAAACCATTCTTTACCTGACAGATTGTTGGTGAATGGCGTTCTCCTCCCATCGATCCAGAACACTCGGAACGGTCACTTAACTCCCCAGGGTGTCGACAATGGCAGACACCGGTGAACGTGATCACCATTATCGACACCTCACGTGACTTCTCAAATGTGTGTTTAGATACAAAACAGCGAGTGTCAAATGAAAGAGTAAGAAACAAAGTAGGTTTCAACAAGGAGATCATGAAATATCAGTGAATTTGATCAGTCTGCGTCCGTGATCTTTCCACCATGCTTACCTGCGATGATAACGTCCGGGTTTTCCTTAAATTGCTAATCGTGCTAAAATAAATAAATAAATAAATAAATTCCATCTCAGGTAACGAGTTGTGTCATCAGACAAGATCAAAGGGCGAGGACGGGTCTTCCGGTTGATTAATTAACCAATAATAACTGTTGTAACTGAAACTCACCTTTGTAAAATTGTTTTTTTATTGGTAAATCTGAAAAGGTGTCGATAATTATGGACTGTCGATAATTGTAGCCGCAGCCCTACTATTATTATTATTCATAGCATTTCCTTAAAAGTAATTATTTTCCTTTTACTCCTTGTAGTATCTATCTATCTCGAACACCCCGAACTAATCAGCTAATTAAAAACGAACTAAAAAACAGTTAACCAGGGAGAAGATATTTTTAGTGCAAAGGACCGTCTCCAATATTAACTGAAGTTCTTACGTTATATACGAGGTGCCATTACTTACAGCTTATCCAGAAGGAGAAGTGTAAAAGAGGGGGTGCTGAAGGAAAAGCGAGAGAGAATACACGTTAGAGAGAGAGAGAGAGAGAGAGAGAGAGAGAGAGAGAGAGGACATGGTGGTGAGGTCATACCTGCGTGGCCGGCTAACTGCACCCACGGGTAGTGCTTCTTATAGGACACCATGAAGGGTGTGATATGCACCATGCTTTTTAACTTCCTCCATGATCTTGGCTGAAAAAAACAAAAAAAGAAACCAGAAATAAATAGAGACACACTGTTATGACAAAATATTCTGCTGTGTGTATGTGGAGTCTTCTGTCCTGCAGGAAGCAGTAATTGCAGTGAAGGAACATGGAACAGGTGTGGATTTATCTGCGTGAAAAAGGATGCTGATGTACGTGAGCGCTCTCACAGTAAACGCAGCTGGAGCTCTTACGGTTATACACATCACTACTGTGTATCAGATCAAATATTGACCAGCCAGTGTGGGTTTTTGTACGCAGCACAGCCTTGTAAGTGGTGTTCCCAGGGCTGGGAACAAAAGGGTCTGTCCTCACACTCAGGGAGGGGGAGAGGTTTTATCTCTTATATGACGACAAAAGAGAAAAAGGTGCGAAACGTTTCCGGACACCAAGGTATCGATTACAGGAAAATGATTACTTTGGGCTGAGATGACGTATGGGGAAATAACAACCACTGTGTGTATGTGTGTGTGTGTGTGTGTGTGTGTGTGTGTGTGTGTGTGTGTGTGTGTGTGTAAGAGCTGAAGGAAGGAAACAAATGCTGTGTCCATGTTCAAGTATTAAGTTGCACAGATCATTTTAAAACTTCTGAACAAATTCAATTATGCTTTAGTGACCCAACCAGTTCACTTCAATTGCAACACAAAGGCCACAAGTGTTGAGTACGAACGCAAGTGGAAAAGAGATTACGGACCTTCTGCAATTTTGTGATGCAATTCATTGTCCTCTGCACAGTTTGCGTCAAACAAACACACAACAACCAAACCAACGTTTAACACATGAAATTCACACTTTAAATAAACAAACAAACAAAAAAAAAAACCTTCTCACACCTCTACTACTGGGTTTTTTTTGGCACATGCATGCAACAAATAAAACTCTTTCATATTTCCATCTTAAAATATGTGCACACATCCTGGATCCAAAACACAAGTTAAAATCTCATCTCATTATCTGTAGCCGCTTTATCCTGTTCTACAGGGCCGCAGGCAAGCTGGAGCCTATCCCAGCTGACTACGGGTGAAAGGCGGGGTACACCCTGGACAAGTCGCCAGGTCATCACAGGGCTAACACATAGACACAGACAACCATTCACACTCACATTCACACCTACGGTCAATTTAGAGTCACCAGTTAACCTAACCTGCATGTCTTTGGACTGTGGGGGAAACCGGAGCACCCGGAGGAAACCCACGCGGACACGGGGAGAACATGCAAACTCTGCACAGCAAGGGGCTCGAACCCGGACCTTCTTGCTGTGAGGCGACAGCGCTAACCACTACACCACCGTGCCACCCAAGTTAAAATCAACAGATAAAAATACAGAAACGCATAACAGTATAGGTTAAGCAGATCGTATTTGAATATTAGAGATTATTTTATCCACATTCACTGGATATGAGCAATCGTGCGCTCCGATTGGCTACTTTACTACTAGGAGATCAGCTCGTATACCGTGAGTAGCGAAAAAGAAAATGGCGGCACGTGTTGCTGAACCAACCAAGGATGAAATAAAAACTACATGAAAACAAAACCCCCCCAAAAAAGCAACAAAATATGGAATAAAAGTATTTGATGGTAAGAACGTCTCTTTTCCCATAATAATAATAGGGTGGCACGATGTTGTAGTGGTTAGCGCTGTCGCCTCACAGCAAGAAGGTCCTGGGTTCGAGCCCCTTGCTGTGCAGAGTTTGCATGTTGTCCGCGTGGGTTTCCTCCGGGTGCTCCGGTTTCCCCCACAGTCCAAAGACATGCAGGTTAGGTTAACTGGTGACTCTAAATTGACCGTAGGTGTGAATGTGAGTGTGAATGGTTGTCTGTGTCTATGTGTCAGCCCTGCGATGCCCTGGCGACTTGTCCAGGGTGTACCCCGCCTTTCGCCCGTAGTCAGCTGGGATAGGCTCCAGCTTGCCTGCGACCCTGTAGAACAGGATAAAGCGGCTACAGATAATGAGATGATAATAATTATGAGCATTTTTCACAAATTGCTCCTGTCATTTCGCCAGTTTGTTTACATTCTCAGCGGAAATTATTTTGTCGGACGTTTTGTATAAAGTTTTTATTTACCGAATTTGCAAAAAATAAAAATGCTCTGTTTCTCAAAATCCAGCAAATGTGGATCAAATAAAACAGTTATTCCACTCACTCTCGTCGTACATGGCTTATAGCCAACTCGATGCTACGTGCCTCGTTGGCTATCAGCTCATGTTCGACTTGATTTCATGGAATAACTTAAAGGAGAACTGAAGTCATGTTTAAACTCGCTTTATTTCTTAATTAACGCGTTATTCAATTACGTTTTCGGTTTTAGTAACCTTATATCGTGACTCGTATTGGCAACTAATTGCAATTAAATATGATACTTATCGGCCGATTCGGGGCGGCACGGTGGTGTAGTGGTTAGCGCTGTCGCCTCACAGCAAGAAGGTCCTGGGTTCGAGCCCCGGGGCCGGCAAGGGCCTTTCTGTGTGGAGTTTGCATGTTCTCCCCATGTCCGCGTGGGTTTCCTCCGGGTGCTCCGGTTTCCCCCACAGTCCAAAGACATGCAGGTTAGGTTAACTGGTGACTCTAAATTGACCGTAGGTGTGAATGTGAGTGTGAATGGTTGTCTGTGTCTATGTGTCGGCCCTGTGATGACCTGGCGACTTGTCCAGGGTGTACCCCGCCTTTCGCCCGTAGTCAGCTGGGATAGGCTCCAGCTTGCCTGCGACCCTGTAGAAGGATAAAGCGGCTACAGATAATGAGATGAGACTTATCGGCCGATTCGGTTTTTAGCCATGTTGAATTGAGTTCGTTTGGTCCACGGCAGGCGTTGCTTATCCGCGCGATCTTCACCAGACTTGTGCGAGGCTTCAAAACGTGAAGCGTCAGCCGGGTGTCAGCGCCGCCATTTTGAAAACTGTTTTCCAAACGAAATATTGCACAAAAATGAGTTTAAATGATGATTACTGCCTACTTTTTTCAAACTTTCCTGATTGCTATCAAAACAAACCAAACTTCCGGCTTGATTACATCAGCGTTTGAAAGAGTGCGCGCGCGTCTTTTGACAACGTTGGCAGATGTTGGTGACTTTGATTTCCGCTGTACGTTTTACTTCCGTCCTACGATGTCTCGCACAGGTCTCGACGAATCTCGTTTACGGCCATCGCTTTGACATGCGGACTGATGTATTACGTACTGTAGCACATTTCAAACACTCATAACTTGCTATAGCAGTGACAAAATAGCGATCAAAAACGCATTCCTATATTTAATAAAATGAGATTAATAGAATTTTGATAATAAAAAATTTGCCTTCAGTTCTCCTTTAATTATTTAGATCACATTGGAGCAAGCAAACTTGCTCCAATATCTGGATACCTTTTTGTGACAGAACACAAAACATCAGTGAAAGTGAAAGCACTATACTTCTCATTGCTGTAAATCCAGTGTGTGTGATTTATTGCATTGACTTGGACGGATTGAACAAAACAAGCCGATTCTTATGTACACACGATCCTCCTCGACATACACAGATTATTATAGCATTAAGAACAATAGGTCAAAAGTATAGCAACACACTGCTCCTACACACACTGCACACTTGCAGAGCCTCTTCCACCTACTGTATGTAGGCATAATAAAACCACACACACACACACACACACACACACACACACACACACACACATTACATAAAAACAATGTGCTTGTGGACACACCTACACACTTTTGAATTCTTCCACGTGATTGTCTGATTTTTCCTTTTCGCACCCGTCACATGCTCCTGTACAACCTCTTACACAACACACACAAATTTATGACAAATTAGTTTGGTATCTGTGACTAATTGTACCATTACGACATACTCACATTACCCTGTACATAATCCCGTAAAAGAGGATATTATTCAAGAATCGGAGCCTGCTTTAGAAATAAAACAATAGCCAAGTTCACACTTCATGTCTGAGCTCTTATTTGTATATTCTCTTTCTCGCTTATTTAACCTCCTGTGACCTTTGACCTATGTCATTCAAATCTAATTACGAATTATTGATTGATTTTACAGTGACAGGGGAGAGGAGACGGGACACACAACAGATTTACTGCAAAGTTGGTGGTTTTGATATTCCAACAGGAGCATCTCCTGAAGTCTTTAATCCTCTTACAGCACAGCAGTTCGAACAATTACAGCATTATTAACAGGCGCGGCTCACGTCAGTGGGCTAGCAGGGTTAAAGCCCTACATGTCTTTCAAAGAGATAAGAAAAATCAATATAAGATTTCAAATCATCTTATCTGCAGTTAAAACATCTCATCTCATTATCTCTAGCCGCTTTATCCTGTTCTACAGGGTCGCAGGCAAGCTGGAGCCTATCCCAGCTGACTACGGGCGAAAGGCGGGGTACACCCTGGACAGGTCGCCAGGTCATCACAGGGCTGACACATAGACACAGACAACCATTCAAACTCACATTCACACCTACGGTCAATTTAGAGTCACCAGTTAACCTAACCTGCATGTCTTTGGACTGTGGGGGAAACCGGAGCACCCGGAGGAAACCCATGCGGACACGGGGAGAACATGCAAACTCCGCACAGAAAGGCCCTCGCCGGCCACGGGGCTTGAACCCAGACCTTCTTGCTGTGAGGCGACAGCGCTAACCACTACACCACCGTGCCACCCAGTTAAAACATTAAAAAAAAAAGGATTGGTCTTTTTTTTTTTTTTTTTAAACTGAAATGTGACATAACCAGTGATCATGCAAAAAAATAAAAAAATAAAACACAGAAAGATATGAAACAAGCCCAGTGCTGTAGGCTCTCCTATTGGGTCATGCAGCCAATCGGCAACAGTCGGGTCACACGATTACACAGCGCAACATGTCCGTCTAGTTTTGAGCCTGAATGGATTAATATATTCAAAACCAGCCCTGCGATGATCTGGCAACTTGTCCAGGGTGTACCCCACCTCTCGTCCATAGTCAGCTGGGATAGGCTCCGGCTTGCCCGCGACCCTGCACAGGATAAGCGGCTACAGATAATGCATGGATGGATATTCGACCCCATCCTGGTGACGTTTCCATAATACATCACCAGTAGGCGTGTTACAGACTCAGTCGCAGGTGTAATGAACGTGAACGTTATTTACTCCATCTTTTCTTGTTGAAATCTCCCTGAAAAAGTTGTCGTCTCGAAGGCAGAATATGCTGCTCCAAAATCTGTACTTTTCTGCATTGAATGCTCCATCACGGAACTGTACGTTACCATTACCAAGGGCACTGACACAACCCCATACCGTGACACACCCTGGCTTTTGGACTTGTTCCTGGTAACAGTCTGGATGGTCCTTTTTTCTTTGGTCCAGAGCACACGGTGTCCATTTCTTCCAAGAAAGAAGACCTGGAATACTGGTTCGTCTGATCACAATACACGTTTCCACTGTATGATGGTCCATTCCAGATGTGTCCGAGTCCAGAGAAGTCGTTGACATCACTCCCAGACACTTAGCATAAAGCCTCCTTTTGGCACAGCAAAGTTTTAACTGGTGTTTGCGGATGTAACTCTGTACTCTAGAGCTTGACAAAGGTTTACCAAAGTAATCCCGAGCCCATGTGGTTCTATCAGCTATAGATGAATGACGGTTCTTGGTGCAGTGCCGTCTGAGGGTTTGGAGAATTTCATAAGGAAAAATTCATCCTTCTTTCTTTGAGGAACATACTGAGATGTTTTAAAACACTTCAATACTTTTTTTCACGACAAAACTAGAGATCCTCACCCCACCGTTTCTCCTCAAAGACTAGGCCTTTCCTGGATACTGATTTTGTACCAAATCATGATTATAAATCACTTGTTTCAAATCACATCGTTATTTAATTATTTTACCTCATTACTAGCCCTAAATTGCCCTGTTCCAACTTTTTAGGAAAGTGCTGCAGGAATCTTGCTGCATCTTGCTGAATCTTCTTCTTCTTCCTTGTCCGGCACTGTTGCCAGGTTGGGGTCCATGTGGACCCTACTGACCCATGTCATATTAATTGGAGCATAGTTTTATGTCGGATGCCCTTCCTACCGCAACCCTCCCATTTCTGGGTCTGGGAAACAACCATTCACACTCATTTCACACCTATGGGCAATTTAGAGCCACCAATTAGCCTTTGGACTGTGTGGGAAACCGGAGCACCCGGAGGAAACCCGCACAGACAGACACGGGGAGAACGTACAAACTCCACACAGAAAGGCCCTCATCGGATACTGGGCTCGAACCCAGGACCTTCTTGTTGTGAGGCGACAGTGCTCACTACTACACCACCGTGCCGCCCTAAACACAGCAATGAACGTACGTATGTATATTAACAAATGAAATGAAGTTGACTGGACAAAACATGAATTATCTTGGGTTCATACCATCTGAACTGAAATATAAGTCAAAGTAAATAAAAAAAAAAGAAACGCAATGATTTTTCTAAGTTGCATTTTCTATCCCGTCCCAACGTTTTCAGTTTTGGGGTCGTCTTTGCTGAGGTTTCTTTCGTCGTACCGAGGTTGGGTTCATCCCCACCCACTGCCAAATCCTTGCATGTTCACTTACTCTACCCTTTTTCCACTCCTCCCACTCTCCACCCTCATCCACCCCACATCCGAAATGTTTTGTCTTTTTCGTCCTCCTAAAACAAGAACGCTTCACAGGAGGCGAACCTGTCAACTACTGCGTTCATCTTTAGAGAGAAAATGAAGTCCGAGTGAGCGAAAGAGAGGGCGCGATCGTCCTATTCCACCACTTGCTTTTGTAAGATTTCCTCTACTGTATTTGCTGGAGGAATGAGGCAGAGCTTTTGCTCTAGTTGAATTACAGTGCCTAGGAACTTGATAATATCTGAACCCACATCATACACTCACATTCTCATGCATCAAAGTGAGCGTGTGTGCACGCTTGGTTGTGTGTTTGTGTGAGCATGCACCACGGGGGGGGGGGGGGGGGGGGGGGGAGAAGCGAGCAGAAAGCAGAAACACATGCAACGTGAGCAGAACTTTCCCCTCGCTCTGAAGAAACTTTTCTATCAAAGCTGAAGGAGTGGAAGAAGATGAAGGAGGAGACAGATATTAATAATATGGGGTAGGGCATGGGGAATTTTGGAGACACATTCATAACAAAGAGAAAAAATAGAAAGAGAGAATGGGGGAACAAAGTCACACCATATATGGCTTCAGAGAAGGCGAGTGACAAAAGGAACCACCCACAATTCAATTTTCCATGACACGCTCTTTGACTAAAGTGCCATCAGCGTGTGTAAGCAAGCCTGCAGGCGTCAGTAGCTGATATCCGAAAGGCTGGTCAGGTTGGTCGACGTCTCTCGGTGTCAACATCGAGCAGTCACAAAACCACTAAAAGGGCCAGAGGGTAATTAGCTCATTATGATGGACTGAAAAGATACAATGCAAACAATTATGATGAGCTTCCTAGCCTGTGTGTGTGTTTGACAAAGATGTCATCTTGTACTTGTACCTCATGCTACCTCCTTGTGCTGCAGCGACAACACAAAAAGAAAAAAAAAAATACCCCACAGACTGTTATCTCGGAAAAATTCTGCAAACGTATCAACTACTAAAGCTATTCCACGGTTCACAGACAGTATCTCAGGGTTATATAGTGCGTAAAAAAACCCAAACAAACCCCACCCAATTGCTCAAATATAATATGTTACAGGTTTTACTTCTTAGCAACAGGGTCAATATATGGTGTACACGGAAGCCAGGGCTCAAATGGTTAAAGAAGAACTGAAAGCAAATTTTTTCTTATCAAAATTCTATTTCTGGGCGGCACGGTGGTGTAGTGGTTAGCGCTGTCGCCTCACAGCAAGAAGGTCCGGGTTCGAGCCCCGTGGCCGGCGAGGGCCTTTCTGTGTGGAGTTTGCATGTTCTCCCCGTGTCCGCGTGGGTTTCCTCCGGGTGCTCCGGTTTCCCCCACAGTCCAAAGACATGCAGGTTAGGTTAACTGGTGACTCTAAATTGACCGTAGGTGTGAATGGTTGTCTGTGTCTATGTGTCAGCCCTGCGATGACCTGGCGACTTGTCCAGGGTGTACCCTGCCTTTCGCCCGTAGTCAGCTGGGATAGGCTCCAGCTTGCCTGCGACCCTGTAGAAGGATAAAGCGGCTAGAGATAATGAGATGAGATGAAATTCTATTTCTCTCATTTTATTAAATATAGGAATGCATTTTGATAGCTATTTTGTTGCTGCTATAGCAAGTTATGAGTGTTTGAAATATGCTATGTAATATATCAGTCCATATGTCAAAGCGATGGCTGTATACGAGATTCATTGAGACCTGTGCGAGACATCGAAGGACGGAAGTAAAACGTACAGCGGAAATCAAAGTCACCAACATCTGCCAACGTTGACAAAAGATGTGCGTGCACTCTTTCAAACACTGATGTAATCAAGCCGGAAGTTTTGTTTGTTTTGATAGCAATCAGGAAAGTTTGAAAAAAAGTAGGCAGTAATCGTCATTTAAACTCGTTTTTGTGCAATATTTCGTTTGTTTTCAAAATGGCGGCACTGACACCCGGCTGACGCTTCACGTTTTGAAGTCTTGCACAAGTCTCGTGAAGATCGCGCGGATAAGCGACGCCTGCCGTGGACCAAACGAACTCAATTCAACACGGCTAAAAACCGAATAGGCCGATAAGTATAATATTTAATTGCAATTAGTTGCCAGTACAAGTCACGATATAAGGTTACTAAAATTGAAAACGTAATTGAATAACACGTTAATTAAGAAATAAAGCAAGTTTAAAAATTACTTTAGTTCTCCTTTAAAGAAGCAGCTCTGGGAATAAAAGGTCACCGGTTTGATTACCTGAACCAGCAGGAATGGCTGAGGAGTCCTTGAGCAAGGCACCTAACCCCAGAGGTGGACCGCAACGAAGTACATTTACTTGAGTACTGTACTTAAGTATGCTTTTTCAGTATCTGTACTTTACTTGAGTATTATTTTTTTGGAAACTTACGACTTTAACTTCACTACATTTGAAAGGCAAATATCGTACTTTTTACTCCACTACATTTCTGTCAAGGTCCTCGTTACTCGTTACAATGAAGCAGCTTTGAAAGTGGAGGTTTTTTCTTTTTTTTTTTTTCTAAAATGCGATTGATTTTTCGCAGGTGACACTGAGACAGTCTATCAATGATCACTAGGGTCACGTCACATCCATAGACTGGATAAAATCAAGTTCAGTGATTTCTCAGCAGTGTTATTTAACACAAATCACTGATAACAGAATGGAAGGAGACGGTTCTTCTGGGGAATGCACGCACGCATGGCTTTACCGAGAACCCATGTTTCAGTTTTCTGAAAGGATTAAAGATTCATTTCGTTTTAAATATGTTTGCTTTGTTTGCCTAAAATGAACCACATCACGGCCTACAAAAACTCGCCGTCCAACCTGCGGAAGCATATTGAGGGATATAAATGTTTTATTCCAAGAGAAAGCTTGCAATGAAGCTGTCTGTGCTTTTAGAGCTAGCGATAACGTTGCAATAGCTGTGCAGTCTGGTTCGTCAAATGACTTGCTATGGATTTGCCCACCAAGTTGCCGCGGCCTTGTCCACGGCTAACATTAACATGTAGCTAGTTAACTCGGACACAGTTAGCATGTAAAAACAGAGTTACGCTAACATGAATAGCGTTAACTTATCTGAAGTACTTTCAGAAATATGTTTTAGCATCATCTTGCCAAATAAACAGAATGTAGAACTCTTTCTTTTCTAGTAGCGTTAGCTACCCAATATGACTGAGTCTGAAAAGCGTTTGTTAGCATGTCAGGTGGAGTTTCACTGACTAGCTAGCTTAACGTTAAACCACCATGACGGCACAGCATGCATTCATTTTGTGAATTCACATTTCTGTCTTTGGTAACAGCATTAGGTTTTGTAAGCATTGTAACCAGCCACTTTATTAGGAAGACCCATCCACCTGCTGTTTGATGCAGTTCTCTAATCAGCCAATCCATTGACAGCAGCACGATGCATCAAATCATGCAGATTAAAAAATAAAAAATAAAAAAATCAAGCGCTTCGGTTAATGTTCACTTTAAAACATCAGAATGGGGGAATAAAAACATGATCTCAAAGTGTGACTTTCTTTCACTGTGGCATGGGTGTTGGTTTGAGTATTTCAGAAACTGCTGACCTCCTGGGGTTTTTGCACCCAAACAACAGTCTGTAGACTTTACACAGAGAGAATGGTGCAAGAAACAAAACATTGATTGAGCGAGCGAGCGAGCGAGCGACTGTTCTGTGGATGGAAACAAACGCCTTGTTGATGAGAGAGGTCAGAGGAAAATGGCCAGATTGGTTCGAGCTTTAGTGCCAGGAAGGATATAGCAACTCATATAATCACTCTTTACAACCATGGTGAGCAGAAAAGCATCTCAGCATGCAACAGCAGAACAGAAGAGCACATTGGGTTCCACTCCTCCAGCCAAGAACAGGAATCTTAGAATCAAGAACAAGTTTCTATTAAAGTGGCCGGTGAGTGTAAATCACATAACGACAGGGTTACTAGTAATTTATCACCTGAAAGTTGATTATTTTCCTATAACAGCATGCCCTGTTGCACTTTATTCTTCTTGTACCACAGCAACTTGCCAATTACAATTTTGTAATATCCGCAAAACAAACTGGTTCCTGTTATCCGGTTTATAGCAGTGGTAATTCACCTTCCTCTCTTTCTTCAAGTTGATAAGACGAAGCTTGTCATATTACCAAGAAACTTCATGTCTGCAAATGTAAATGGACAGCTTGACCTCTGACCGGTACAAAACACTGACACTAGAGGCTCCTTCCAAAAAAAAAAAGGCAGAATAAACAAACAAACCAAACACTTCCTGAGAGAAAACGCCTCATCAATTTCACGAGTTTTTTTTTTTAATCTTTATGTAGCAAGTCCACCATAAAAGCAAGAGAAGAAGTGCTAATGTATTAAACCCATTAATATAAACCTGTGATTTCCGATTGTTAAGTTTCTAGAACAGGAGCTCAACACCTTCTGATCAATCAGTATCAAGAATTCATAACATAATTTAACCATTCAATTACAAAAGGGCAATTCAAGTTTGCAAAAAATTAATAAAAATTCAAACAAAACTCAGACGGTGTGTATTAAAAAAATAAAATAAAAAATAGATATATTGGTGCCTGATATTGAAATTACCCTAATTTTAGCAGCATTTACATTATCTGCATCACATCCATGATAATATTATATTTCAACAAAGCAGTATTGTCCCTCAATCAGATTTTGATGCCACTGTTAGATGACAGAACTTAAGTGGCATGATTTTTTTTTTAAACACACATTACATTAATGCCATTTAGCAGACGCTCTTATCCACAACGACGTACAACATACCCAGAGCATCCTGGGGAACAGTTGGGGGTCAAGTGCCTTGCTCAAGGGCACTTCAGCCATTCCTGCTGGTCCAGGGAATCGAACCAGCCACCTTCCGGTCCCAAAGCTGCTTCTCTAACCATTAGACCATGGCTTCTGCCTACATTTTTAACATAAATGTAATAAAGATCTGATTATTTCCAGCACTAAAAATCTGTTCTTTTGAAATCAAGCCTAAGCCACGTTCAAAAGTGGCTCGAGCTCTATTACGCTACGTTCACACTGCAAGGCTTAATGCTCAATTCCGATTTTTTTGTGAAATCCGATTTTGTGAGGTCGTTCACATTAACAAATATATGCGACTTGTATGTGATCCTCAGTATGAACGAAAAGCGACCTAAAAGTGTTCCGGATGCGCATTGCAGGATACGACGACGTCACACGCAGTGAGCATGGCCAGTGTTTACGGAAGTAAAACCGCCCGGTTGCGGTATGACCCATCCAATCTAGCTTGAATAGCTGCATCCCCCCAAATGGAAATCAGCTCCCTAACCTCTGCGTCCTTCCATTGAGAAGATTCAGAACCTTCACAGCCCGAAGCGTCCCTCGCATTGATGTCATGCGCAGGGGCGCAGATACGTTTTTTGAACTGGGGGGGACAAAAAACTGGGGGGGACAAAGCTGCCAGCAAACCAACCCCAACCCCGATATGCCTGTCAAACTTGTTGTGGGTGCACCTCAATAAACTGAACAGTAATTAGTCTTTTGATTTTTC
The DNA here is from genome assembly GCF_027579695.1 of Neoarius graeffei. Classification (NCBI taxonomy): domain Eukaryota; kingdom Metazoa; phylum Chordata; class Actinopteri; order Siluriformes; family Ariidae; genus Neoarius; species Neoarius graeffei. The sequence continues at coordinate 80,018,917 of NC_083574.1, forward strand.
CGTGAGGTTTGCCTTATGCAAAGAAAGACAGCATAGATGTTTTTTCCTCCCTATAAGTGGGGGGGACCGAACGAGGTGAATTTAAATCTGGGTGGGACGAGTCCCACCCTCTATCTGCGCCCGTGATTATGCGCCATGTTGTTGTAACTTTTTTTGAGAGACCTGCCGCCTACTTCAGCGCAGAATAGTGACGTTTGTGGCTTGTTGATGACGTGTAAGTCGGATGAATGCGACCTGGCGGTTCAGACTGAAGTCGCATATGAAAAGAGCGGATAGGAATCGGAATTAGGACCACATATCCAAACGGCCTGGGTCGGATTTGAAAAAATCGGATCTGTGTCGTTCATATTGTCAATAAAAGATCGGATACAGGTCACATATGGGCGAAAAGATCGGATTTGAGTCACTTCAGCCTGCAGTGTGAACGTAGCCTGACATACCTGATACGTATAGCTATGGAATTGTACTGAAAAGCTCCAGGAAATGAGAAAAGTCATGTATCTGGTGACGAGCTGCCTCAGAGACAAATCAGTTTGGTGATTCTAGTTTGCTAATTAATCTCTGATGAATCGCCTTGCAAACGGAACACGTTTTGTTATTGCTCATTATGTACAGATCAGAAATATCACCCAGTTACTGAGGACAGGAACTGTGTGTGCATATGACGGCTTTTCACACTAAAGGAAAATCTGAGCTCATGCAGGAACAGGACTGTAAACAGGCAGGCCAGAGAGATCAGACCTGGTGTTTGACAGTAGTATAAAGATCACATTTCAGAAAATGTGAACGTGAGAGAGCTTTTTGTAAGTTTTAAAGTCAGGTCTGAACATCTCGTTTGCCTATATGCACTGTTTCTCCTCCCTTCTGTATGTACGCAGCTCAACAATAGCTAAGCACATCTCTCTAAAAGAAAAAAAAAAAAGTTACATACCATTCAAGTTTTCGCACATCAGTTTCATTTGCATGTTCTTCTGCTGAGTTTTAGGAAAGTTGATCACAGAAGGAAGGAAAAAGTTACTGACTAACATGAAAAACAGGTAATAACCTAGAAAAAAAAAACCCACACACAAACCATTATATATTTCAGAAATACCACATTTCTGAATTATTGTATAATTAAAATTAGAACCATATCAGCACAGATTGACATGTCACTCCGAATTACAGTGCTGTGGTCATTTCATTTTATGGCACTGTAAATCTTGAACACCAGCATTTATGGCCTTACGAAGGCAATCCAACACACCACCCTCATTCAGCGATCACCTGTCAATCAAATCACAGCACCGACAACATGTCAGTCATTCCGCTCTAAAGGAACAGCATTACATTTCCTCTACAGTACAGATTTAACTTCCACGTGCCTTGGAAATAAACGCGAAGCAGCGACCGATACAGAAAACACAGCCGTGTGTTCATAGTGAAGAGATAGCTGGGAGAGCTACGATTACACTCCTCACACTGTAAACACAGCACACCCACGCCCGGCCCTGCATGCTATCTGTTTGGGAGAGACTAATCCCTGACCTTCGACCCCAAAACGACCGAACTGCATAGTTATAAAGACAGCTTGTAATTCCCAAAGAGATCCTTCTTTATCGCGCTTCTCAGCTCCTGCCCGTAAATGTCATATTTCTCAAGAGTCAGCTGACATTTTCCCATTTGTCACTCAGCCCAGAACTTGGAAATGTTCCAAGAGTCACCAGTTTGGTGTTTCGGCCATGAGTCACTCATAATTCAGCTGAATGTAGCATTCCATTCCCATTTCAAGATCATCACAGGGTTCGACACTCACTTTTAATCCACTTTTCCAGTCAGACAAACAGCAAGAGTTTTCACTTGTCTTGACCAGAACCTTTTATTACTATGTATTTACTTGTTTAATGAAATGAAAGTGATTAACAAAGTTTATCAAAAAGCAGGTATAGTCATGATCATCATTATGCTTTAATGATTTATAATTTTTCAATAAAACTCAAACTTTAATTGCAACAATAAACAAAAACTATCGAATACGCCATTACGGTGTGTGTGTGTGTGTGTGTGTGTGTGTGTGTGTGTGTGTGTGTGTGTGTGTGTGTGTTGTTCTAACCCATAACCTGATCTGCAGTTTTAAAAGTCACTCAACCAAATTCAAAGCTTCTGAAGGAAATAAAGTTAAATCTTGACTAATCCAGTAAAACCTGAAGTATAAAATTAATTTAAAGAAACAAAACTCAAAGAAAACAAGTCGGACGTGATAAGGGTGACCGAATCACGTTGTGAATGAAAACAAACCGTAAGTGAGTTCAGCACTGTCGTAAAATTCCTGCGAAATATTTTACGACATGCGATGGTTAACGTGGACCGTACAAAAGAAAAATACAATGAAATGTCTGAATGAAATGAAGATTCACCACAGATATTTATTTTATGGAGGTATTTGATCACCATTTCTCAGATTTCAAGAAATTCAAAGTCTATAATTAGATATTACAACATGGTTATTTTTACACACACACACACACACACACACACACCTGCTGTACTCGGCTTCCCCGGAATTTCGTAAACAATAGCACGGCTGGATCACGGAGGGGATTGAGCTAGTTTTGTTGGAACGTTATTGATCTAACTCTTGAATAATTACTATAAAAATGGTGATTTTCAACAAATATCCAACTTATCCCGTCAGACAAGTTGATGCAGATGTGGATTTGACTTGTCTGGACTAAACGTTTGGTTGTCCCGGACAGTCGGACTACCGTTAATGTCGAGCCCTGTATTGCATCAAGTGCCAAAAGTGTGCACTGCAGTTCTTGGAGTTTTGATGTAACTGAATGTGGAAAATAAATAAATCACAATAAACAGATATGAATCAGAGGCACTATGTCTCTCCCCCCCCCAACCTAAACACTGCCTTCCTGAACTCCAAAGCAGAACCCTACTTCTACAATGATATTTCTATACAAACTGGTCCAATACTCACAAAAATTAAACCTTTATTTAGATAGCTTTTATTTATCTACAGCTTAATCCAGTTTACTCCATCACATTAGACAGAAGGCTTTCCAGAAAGATCCACAAGATGTCTGGTCGAGACCAAAAATGGACCTGTGTGATGTAGCTGAGGTTGAAGAACTGCAGAAATTCAGGAGCTGTAGCAAAGCGCGTACAGCCACACCGACTTCCAGTACAAATCCGAGTACAGATATTTGGAGCATTTAACAGATACAGACTGTGGCATTGGGTTACAGCCCGACTGTTTAGAACAGTTTAAACTGCCTAAAAGGCCTTGCCTTGAAAAGGCCTTTGCCTTGCAATGCTTGACTGGAAACATTTACTACAAAAGGGTATTTTTAGGAAAATGAAACTCCCTCTTTCTAAGCAGCAGTCATAACAAAGCCTCAGTTTCTGTATGCACACAAGTGGGAAGTACAAGGCCAATGAATCCCACAATATCTCTCCCATCTGGCCACAAAACAGCAAAGTGAAGGCTGCTGTGTGTTTTTATGCTAATGGTTATTGTGCTCTGAATCAGCCCGTGTGTACAGTTAGGGATTCTGCATTGGCTAATCAACTCCTCAGCCTGTTGACAGACAGATTACACTCTGTGTGTGTGTGCGCGCACGCATGCTGGGCATGAGTGTCAGCCCGCAGAGACACAGCAATTAGGAGTGCCATGTATTTCATCTACTGATGATGAAGGGATGACACAGACACACTATATAAACAAACATATTACGATTCAACTTCCGTATATTGTGACTAATTAAACTGTTTTGTTAAATCTTTGAAGTAAGACGGATAAGCCATGTGTTATTTTGGCTTCATCTTCACAAATGACTTGATACTGATTATGGGTGTGATGATTCAGTCTACCCCAGGAATGCTGAGGTGAAAATCCACCTACATCGATGCTCAGTTTATCTAAAGCATCATGCACACACACACTTAAGGGGAATTTAACATACCCCATCCACCTACTAGTATGTTAATAGGAGGTTAACGGGGGGTGTGTGTGTGTGGAGAACCTGAAGGAATCCCAAGCGGATAGTGGAGTTCAGGATCAACAGCCTGGAGACACGAGACAGTAATGCCATAACGCCACCTGAATACACAACCTTTGTAAAAATTAATGCGATCATTTACATCTTCTGGCGGCACGGTGGTGTAGTGGTTAGCGCTGTCGCCTCACAGCAAGAAGGTCCGGGTTCGAGCCCCGTGGCCGGCGAGGGCCTTTCTGTGCGGAGTTTGCATGTTCTCCCCGTGTCCGCGTGGGTTTCCTCCGGGTGCTCCGGTTTCCCCCACAGTCCAAAGACATGCAGGTTAGGTTAACTGGTGACTCTAAATTGACCGTAGGTGTGAATGTGAGTGTGAATGGTTGTCTGTGTCTATGTGTCAGCCCTGTGATGACCTGGCGACTTGTCCAGGGTGTACCCCGCCTTTCGCCCATAGTCAGCTGGGATAGGCTCCAGCTTGCCTGCGACCCTGTAGAACAGGATAAAGCGGCTAGAGATAATGCATGGATGGATGGATTCAGCAGGAATGGCTGAAGTGCCCTGGAGCAAGGCACTGAACCCCCAACTGCTCCCCAGGTCGGGCTTGGTATGCCGGACATCGCTCTGGATAAGAGCGTCTACTAAATGTCATTAACATAATGTCCAGTTGTGGCCAAACAAAGGCACACTGTTACCTTGAGGACCAATAATGAGCCCTAAGGGGGTACATGAGGTGTAGGTTGTGCCTTTGGGAACAGAAATAGACTCCTACTGTACCCTTATTTCTGACGGTGTATGAAAATGAAGAAGAACATTTGAAGACACATATGACAGCAAAGTTATTAGTGAATCAAGGAACTTGTTCAGAAGATAAGGGCCCACCCCAGGAACAAGGGAAGGAAGTACAGTATTTAAAAAAAAAAAATCAGAATCTGTTGCATCTATGAAGAAAATACAGCAAATGTGGAATTTTGTAAAACCCCCTCCCAATTATGTGGGGTGGTGAAATGAGGTTATAATGCGCTCGTGATTCATGTGATGATAAGCAGCATGATTGCAATTACACCCGGAAAAGGCGCACTCACTCACTTACTCACTCACCCGGGACAGCCGAACGGGACGTGCGTGCTCGGGGACAAACCAATAATGAGCCCTAAGGGGGTACATGAGGCGTAGGTTGTACCTTTGTGAACAGAAATAGACTCCTACTGTACACTTATTTCTGACGGTGTATGAAAACGAAGAGGAACATCTGAAGACACATCTGACAGCAAAGTTATTAGTGAATCAAGGAACTTGTTCAGAAGATAAGGGCCCACCCCAGGAACAAGGGAAGGAAGTACAGTATATAAATAAATAAAGAAATAAATAAAGCGCTCGTGCTTCCCCGTGATTCATGTGATGATAAGCAGCATGATTGTAATTACACCCGGAAAAGGCACACGCACTCACTCACCCGGGACGTGCGTGCTCAGGGACAAACCAATAATGAGCCCTAAGGGGGTACATGAGGCGTAGGTTGTGTCTTTGGGAACAGAAATACAGTAGACTCCTACTGTACACTTATTTCTGACGGTGTATGAAAACGAAGAGGAACATCTGAAGACACATCTGACAGCAAAGTTATTACTGAATCAAGGAACCTGTTCAAAGATAAGGGCCCACCCCAGGAACAAGGGAACGAAGTACAGTATTAAAACTAAAAAAATCAGAATCTGTTGGACCTATGAAGAAAATACAGCAAATGTAGAATTTTGTCCCTCATGCCATCAGACTGTACAACTCCTCTCTGGGAGGGAGGACAGAGGACGGGAAGGAACAGTAGACTAGCCTGACAATAAGCAATACTGGACAATGTGCAATATAATGTGCAATATCTCTCCTGCTGGCCCCTTCCTCTTTTCCCCATTCTTTTTATATTTGTATATGTAAATGCTTAATTTAATGTATCTAGATGTTTTTTCTCTAATTTCTATTCTCTGTTTATCCTGTAATGATGCTGCTGGAATCTTAATTTCCCTGAGGGAACCCGGACAAAGGGATCAATAAAGTTCTATCTAATCTAATCTTGTGTGATCCCCCCCACCAATTATGTTTTACTGAAAAATCTTGTTAAGAAACTTAAACTGAAGCTGGGTTTTTTATTTAGAAATAAATTTTGTTTTTCTTTTGATGTTAAGAAGCGCCTTGTCGCTGCAACCTGTTTATCTATTTTAGACTATGGAGACTTGTTGTACATGAACGCTTCAGCTCAATGCCTGAGTAAGACTGACTCTGTGTATCACGCTGCCCTGAAGTTCATCACTAATTGTAGGGCCTTGACCCATCACTGCGAACTATATTCCTGAGTCGGATGGCCGTCACTGTCTACCAGGAAGCTGACTCACTGGTATGTATACCTTTATATACAAGGCAATACTTGGACTACTGCCACCCTACATCAGTAACCTAATCACACTGAGGAACCTTGACTCTTATGGCCTGCGCGCCAATGATCATTTGCTGCTCTCTGTCCCATCCGTCCGCACAGAGCAGGGAAAAAGAGCTTTTGTTTTCTCTGCCCCCACCACCTGGAATAAGCTGCAAAAGGACCTAAAAATAAAAGAACTTATTCCATTGAGCGATTTTAACTCCAGACTGAGAGCACTTGAGACGGCGTCCCTGATTTGTAACTGTTTTAAATGATTTTTTTCCCTTTTAATCAGACTCCTGTAAATTGTAATTTTAATTTTGTAACCAGGGCGGCATAGTGGTGTAGTGGTTAGCGCTGTCGCCTCACAGCAAGAAGGTCCTGGGTTCGAGCCCCGGGGCCGGCGAGGGCCTTTCTGTGCGGAGTTTGCATGTTGTCCGTGTTGGTTTCCTCCGGGTGCTCCGGTTTCCCCCACAGTCCAAAGACATGCAGGTTAGGTTAACTGGTGACTCTAAATTGACCGTAGGTGTGAACGTGAGTGTGAATGGTTGTCTGTGTCTATGTGTCAGCCCTGTGATGACCTGGCGACTTGTCCAGGGTGTACCCCGCCTTTCGCCCGTAGTCAGCTGGGATAGACTCCAGCTTGCCTGCGACCCTGTAGAAGGATAAAGCAGCTAGAGATAATGAGATGAGAAAAATGTGGGGTGGTGAAATAGGGTGGCCAGACGTCCGGCTTTAGGCCGGACCGTCCGTCTTTTCAATGTCTTGTCCGGCGTCCGGCGCAGCATCAAGCCGGACGCACATTTGTCCTCCTTTTAGAGACAATGAGCGGAATTATATAATATCGACTTGCCAGACTGGAAGAGCAGAGTTCTAGAATAACGTTTTGTAGGGAAACTGCAGATCTGTGCTGCACACTAGTAATCTACAATAAAGAATCTATGGCTCGATGTTTTTTGGCATGCAATGCGAACTCCGCACCACGAGGCGTTGTGTTCTAGAACGCGTTGCGCTCTATGCTTTGATGATCTTCCTGGCGCGTGCCTAGTGCCCTGCCCCCCTGGCCCTGGCTGGGACTTGGAAGCACGAGTCTGTCCGGTAGACCAGCTGCTCACAACTTAACTTGTTAGGATATGGATGACAGTGCAAATGCACATCTACTATATCTACCTTAAGTTTAATTTCAGTGGTTTGTTACTCCACAATGTTTTTAATAAATACAAATATGGTGTTCTAGCCAATTAAGAGCTAATACATGAATTATAATAAATACTATGAATGCTTTAAAACGTTTTATAATGTTGCTGGTTATGTTGCCTGTTTGTTCTTTGAGAATCTACAAATGTTGTGCTTTTTGGTACTCAGCACCTTAAGTTTAATTTCAGTGGTTTGTTAACTCCACAATGTTTTTAATAAATATAAATACTGTGCGGGCGGCATGGTGGTGTAGTGGTTAGCGCTGTTGCCTCACAGCAGGAAGGTCCGGGTTCGAGCCCCGTGGCCGGCGAGGGCCTTTCTGTGCGGAGTTTGCATGTTCTCCCCGTGTCCGCGTGGGTTTCCTCCGGGTGCTCCGGTTTCCCCCACAGTCCAAAGACATGCAGGTTAGGTTAACTGGTGACTCTAAATTGACCGTAGGTGTGAATGTGAGTGTGAATGGTTGTCTGTGTCTATGTGTCAGCCCTGTGATGACCTGGCGACTTGTCCAGGGTGTACCCCGCCTTTCGCCCGTAGTCAGCTGGGATAGGCTCCAGCTTGCCTGCGACCCTGTAGAAGGATAAAGCGGCTAGAGATAATGAGATGAGATGAGATAATCCATTCTCAATCTTGCCACTGTGGTTTAGATAAAAATTTGAGGGCTATGAATCAGATGGGATTTGCCATTATTCACCCTAAAATTGATTAGAATGCAGGAAATTGCATCTAAGAAATACAACATTTTCTGGGGGAGGGCCCCCAGACCCCCCGTCCAAATAATGTCCTCCTTTTTGGTGTTATGGAAATGGTCACCCTATGGTGAAATGAGGTTATAATGCTCTCGTGACTCATGTGATGATAAGCAGCATGACGGTAATTACACCCGGAAAAAGGCGCGCGCGCGCACTCACTCACCCGGGACAGCTCTTCTGGACTGCCGCACGGGACGCGCGTGCTCGGGAACAAGCCGGCGGGTTCGACGTCACTCGCGGTGATGTCATCCTCTGACTCCTCGAATGAGGACGCGGATGAGAGCCCAGCCGAGGACGAGCTGGACAGCTTGCGCAGGGACACGCGGGGGATCGGGGAGCCCCCACAGCCGCTGTCCGAGTACGGAGACTCGTGACCGGGCTGCACGTCCAGAGACAAAGCGCCGAAGCGCAGCGGGAACTCTGCGACCTCTGCGTCCTCGGCGTGGCTGGGACTCGAGTCATGGGTCACGATCAGTCTCGGGATCGTCCCTGGGAAACCGTGGTACCCGATGAAACCCTGTCCGTGCACGTACTCTTCTTCAGGAGACACAGGGGCGTCCTTGGTTCTGTGCGTAAAATCAGGACGCAGTGCAGAAAGCTCTCCAGTTGGTGGAGTTGGAACAAGAAGCCTGTTGTGCGGCTCTGGAGCTGATTTGTTTTCTTTTTTAAAGGAAGAGTGGATCGGTGTGAACAGCCTGAGTGCTGTTGCGCCATCGAATCCCAGAGCAGTCAGATTGATGTCTCGGTCTCGGGGTTCCTCCATGCTCCTCGGCGGTGAGCTGCTCCACTCAGGCGTCTCCTCCTCCTTCTTCTTCTTCTCTGTAGCTGCTCGCTGGTCACATCGTGAATCGTTAAGATCAGCCCACTCGAGCACACCGAACCGGTCCGCATCGAAGGCGACACTGGGTCCGTCCTTCGAAACTCCTTCGGAGCGAGCGGCGGAAGCGCGTGCGTCACCGCGAGCGCCGGTCCGATCCGTTTCCGAGTCTCGAGCACCGTCGTACGACTTCCTCTGTCCGTCTCTCTCTCGGCGCTCCTCCAACACTACATCTACGACTTCAAACGCGTGGCGCCGGTATGATTGCTTATTTTTCATCGGATTGTCGTCCAACCGGTGGCTCCTGCTTTCTAAACACGCAATTCCGCAAACTTGTAATGTTCCACCCGCAACTCGGGCAACGTTTCCGTTCCGCTTGACTGAAGGCGCTGTCGAGTATGACAACGCGCACAGAGACTGACCCATCCTGCCTGCCGTACCGATCAATCAGCCAATGCCTTTAACCCTGACTGAATACAAAATGGCTGCTTGTTAGCCACATAGTGCACTAAGTAGGCTGTCTGTGCCAACCAATGTTTCCTAATAAGAATAGTGCACATATATAGGAAGTAGGAAGAGATTTGTATCTCAGCCCTTGTCGCCACGCCCACTCCCCCTGTGGACTTTCTGACGAAATGTCTGACGCAGATACTTGTGCACTTTTTTTTTAAGTCATTTGATTTAATGACTTAACTTTTAAGATTTATGTAATTTTATTAAATGACAAATTCCCATTCACTTTTTTTTAGATAATTTTAACACAAACCTACCAAATAAACCTTACATGATTCATATTCATTAGTGTAATAAAGATTATATATTTTGAATGCATAATCCTCAGGTTTACGTATTTAATATTAATAAAGTATAACTACTCTAAATGAATAATAATGAGAGTAGTTATTTAAAATGCATAAAGCATATTGTTTGAATTGTATTATGCAATTCAAACAATATACTTTATTAATATTAAATACGTAAATCCGAGGATTATGCATTCAAAATATATCATCTTTATTACACTAATGAATATGAATCATGTAAGGTTTATTTGCTGGGTTTGTGTTAAAATTATCTAAAAAAAAAAGTGAATGGGAATTTGTCATTTAATAAAATTACATAAATCTTAAAAGTTAGGGTTAAATATTTCTGTGAGTGTGCACACTTCAAGCACAGTGAAATTCAACCTTTGCATTTAAACCATCTGGGGCGGTGGGCAGCCACACTACAGCACCCAGGGGTTAGGTATCTTGCTCAAGGGCACTTCAGCCCAAAGCCGCCCCACGTTAACCTAGCTGCATGTCTTTGGACTGTGGGGGAAAACCGGAGCACCCGGAGGAAACCCCCACAGACACGGGGAGAACACAGAAAGGCCCTCGCCGGCCGCGAACCCGGAACCCTCTTGCTGTGAGGCGACCGTGCTAACCACTACACCACCATATGACCTAAAGCATTATCAGGTTTTCACCCGAGTCCTAAAAATAGATAAAAAGAACCCAGTTAAACAAATAAGACCAAACATATATTATGGGCGGCACGGTGGTGTAGTGGTTAGCACGGTCACCTCACAGCAAGAAGGTTCTGGGTTTGAACCCAGTAGCCAGCAAGGGTCTTTCTGTGTTGAGTTTGCATGTTGTCTGTGTGGGTTTCCTCCGGGTGCTCTGGTTTCCCCCACAATCCAAAGACATGCAGGTTAGGTTAATATGGGACGGCCTTGGGTTGAGGTGCCCTTGAGCGAGGCACCTAACTCCCAACTGCTCCCCGAGTGCTGTTAGCATGGCTGCCCACTGCTCTGGGTATGTGTGTGTGCTCATTGTGCATGTGTGTGTTTGCTGCTTCAGAGGGGTTAAATGCAGAGAGGAAATTTCACAAGTGTGTGATGAATAAAGTTGTGCTTTATTTCTTTCTTATACTTGGTCATTTATTTACTCAGGAAAATGATCCAATATTACATATGTGTGAGTGGTAAAAGTATGTAAACCTTTGCTTTCAGTATCTGGTGTGACCCCCTTGTGCAGCAATAATTGCAACTAAACGTTTCCAGTAAGTGTTGATCAGTCCTGCACAACGGCTTGGAGGAATTTTAGCCCATTCGTCCGTACAGAACAGCTTCAACTCTGGGATGTTGGTGGGTTTCTTGACATGAATTGGTCGCTTCCACAACATCTCGATTGGATTAAGGTCAGGACTTTGACTTGGCCATTCCAAAACATTAACTTTATTCTTCTTTAACCATTCTTTGGTAGAACGACTTGTGTGGTGAGGGTCGTTGTCTTGCTGCATGACCCACCTTCTGTTGGGATTCAGTTCATGGACAGATGTTCTGACATTTTCCTTTAGAATTCGCTGGTATAATTCAGAATTCATTGTTCCATCAATGATGGCAAGCCATCCTGGCCCAGATGCAGCAAAACAGGCCCAAACCATGATACTACCACCACCATGTTTCATAGATGGGATAAAGTTTTTATGCTGGAATGCAGTGTTTTCCTTTCTCCAAACATAACGCTTCTCATTGAAACCAAAAAGTTCTATTTTGGTCCCATCCGTCTATAAAACATTTTTCCAATAGCCTTCTGGCTTGTTCACATGATCTTTAGCAAACTACAGATGAGCAGCAATATTCTTTTTGGAGAGCAGTGGCTTTCTCCTTGCAACCCTGCCATGCACACCATTGTTCTTCAGTGTTCTCCTGATGGTGGACTTATGAACATTAACATTAGCCAATGTGAGAGGGGCCTTCAGTTGCTTAGAAGTTACCCTGGGGTCCTTTGGGACCTTGCCGACTATTACACGCCTTGCTCTTGGAGTGATCTTTGTTAGTCGACCACTCCTGGGGAGGGTAACAATGGTCTTGAATTTCCTCCATTTATACACAATCTGTCTGACTGTGGATTGGTGGAGTCCAAACTCTTTAGAGATGGTTTTGTAACCTTTTCCAGCCTGATGAGCATCAACAACGCAATTTCTGAGGTCCTCAGAAAACTCCTTTGTTCGTGCCATGATACACTTCCACAAACATGTGTTCTGAAGATCAGACTTTGATAGATCCCTGTTCTTTAAATAAAACAGGGTGCCCACTCACACCTGATTGTCATCCCATTGATTGAAAACACCTGACTCTAATTTCACCTTCAAATTAACTACTAATCCTAGAGGTTCACATACTTTTGCCACTCACAGATATGTAAAATTGGCTCATTTTCCTCAATAAATAAATGACCAAGTATAATATTTTTGTCTCATTTGTTTAACTGGGTTCTATTTATCTACTTTTAGGACTTGTGTGAAAATCTGATGATGTTTTAGGTCATATTTATGCAGAAATATAGAAAATTCTAAAGGGTTCACAAACTTTCAAGCATCTATCTATCTATCTATCTATCTATCTATCTATCTATCTATCTATCTATCATGATCTGGCCTGAGTTTCCCAAAAGCATCGTAGCACAAAGATCATTGTTAAATAGTAGAGCGAGCAGCACAATGAATGCTCTCTCTTCTAGTTAAGATGTTATTAGCATTAAGAGGCTTTTGGGAAACCCACCCCTGTCCATTCTATAACGGTTTAGATGTGAGGTTCCTTTCTCAAATTTCCTAATAAATTTGAGAATGCACGTCTGTATTGTTGGACAAGTGGGCAGCACGGCGGTGCAGTGGTTAGCACTGTCGCCTAACAGCAATAAGGTTCTGGGTTTGAGTCCAGTGGTTTTGTGTTCGAGCTGATGATGGGGGGGCTTTCTGTGTGGAGTTTGCATGTTCTCCCTGTGTCTGTGTGGGTTTCCCCCACAGTCCAAAGACATGCGGTTAGGTTAACTGGCTATTCTAAATTGTCCATGTGTGTGAATGGTTGAGAGGAGAAAACCCCAATAATAATCCAGTAGAAGGCAACGGGAAACTACTACTGTAACAACTAATAATTTTTCCGAGCCTCTCAATAAGGCAATTTTTCTATACTTTTTCACGGTAGATAATGCAAATAGCCCTTTGTATTTAATGCTTCGTTTGTCTAATTTTTATTTCAGTTTTATTTGTTATCTGTTTGACATTTTCTTGCTACTGTAACACGTGAATTTCCCCGATGTGGGATGAATAAAGTGAATCTAATCTAATCTAATCTAATCTAATCTAATCTAATCTAATCTAATTACATCAATTCTGTTGTTAAATCTGCCTTCTACCAGCTAAGGAATGTTACTAAAATAAGACAGCACTTATCTTTAGAGACTACCAAGATTTTAGTTCATGCTTTTGTGTGCTCTAAGATAGATAGCTGTAATGCTCTGCTTTTTCCTAAATGTTTAGTCAAGAAACTTCAGACTGTCCAGAACGCTGCAGCCCGGGTTATTTACATGAAAGGCAAATACGATCATATAACGCCTGTCTTACAGGAGCTGCACTGGCTGCCAGTTGAATTTAGAATTTTGTTCAAGATTAATCTACTTACTTTTAATGGTCTGAATGGTCATGTGCCTTCCTACCTACAAGAACTTTTGACAGTGTATAAACCTAGTAGAAACTTACGTTCCTCTTCTTCTTCTGTCCGGCTTGTCCCAGTCTCCTACAGACTGAACAATTCTGGTTTTAGGTCTTTTTCTTCACATGCTCCATTTCTTTGGAATAAATTGCCTGACCATGTGCGTATTTCCGAGAACATTAATGTTTTCAAAGCCAGACTTAAGACGCATTTTTTTAAGGCTTGCTTTTAATCTATAGTTTTTTTTTAAGTCTTTTAATTAGTTATTGAATTATTATTTACTAGTTTGTGATTGTAAAGTGCTTAGAGCATATTTGTATAGGCACTAAATAAATTTTATATTATTATTAGGCGGCACGGTGGTGTAGTGGTTAGCGCTGTTGCCTCACAGCAAGAAGGTCCTGGGTTCGAGCCCCGGGGCCGGCGAGGGCCTTTCTGTGTGGAGTTTGCATGTTCTCTCCGTGTCCGCGTGGGTTTCCTCTGGGTGCTCCGGTTTCCCCCACAGTCCAAAGACATGCAGGTTAGGTTAACTGGTGACTCTAAATTGACCGTAGGTGTGAGTGTGAATGGTTGTCTGTGTCTATGTGTCAGCCCTGTGATGACCTGGCGACTTGTCCAGGGTGTACCCCGCCTTTCGCCCGTAGTCAGCTGGGATAGGCTCCAGCTTGCCTGCGACCCTGTAGAAGGATAAAGCGGCTACAGATAATGAGATGAGATTATTATTATTATTATTATTATTATTCCCTAGAAGCTCTGATGGACTTGCCTGCCATCAGGCAGAGCACTGAAGAAGATTGTTAGACAAGCCTGTACAGGTGCATTGAGTGTACATCTAAAATAGCCACACTGGACCTAATCAATAAACACAAGAGTTTTGGTCAGAGTGTAGCCTACAATGGTTCGAGAGGCAGCTTTGGGACCAAAAGGTTACTGGTTCAATTCCCTGGACCAGCAGGAATGGCTGAAGTGCCCATGAGCAAGGCACCTAACCCCCAACTGCTCCCCAGGCTGTTCTATGTATGTTGTACATTGCTCTGGATAAGCGCATCGGCCTGTAATGTACTGTAATGAAACCTGATCAATCTCCATGACAGTTTGTGAACAGGATACACAAATACCAGGATGATCTCAGCATCCAGTCACTGAAATTCTCCTTCAGTCTGGAGTTTTGTCTCCCCCTTGTGTAATAAATTGGATGTTGTACAGTGCAAAGCAGCAACAATAACAACAACAGTACACACTCACACTCGTGACACACAGACAGCATTTAACATAACAAACCCACAGTTGTTAAATTTTACAGAGAAATTTATTTCGTGTTCCAAGATGGCAGTTTCTTCAGCGTAATCCAACATTCTCAAACAGATGTCTAAAAACAACACAGTCGTTTTTTTAAGCACATCTGTGTATCAAGTTAACTAATTATGTGTTACTTTTAAAAACAACTAGTGTGTTTAAATAGATTTGCTTTATTCGTTTGGGCAAAAGGCACCACAGCAAGCTAAAACAAGTACATCACATATACTTTGCATCCTTCCTGTTTATAGCGGCACGGTGGTGTAGTGGTTAGCACTGTCACCTCACAGCAGGAAGGTTCTGGGTTTGAGCCCAGTGGCTGATGGGTGCCTTTCTGTCTGGAGTTTGCATGTTCTCCCCGTGTCTGCGTGGGTTTCCTCCAGGTGCTCAGGTTTCCCTCACAGTCCAAAGACATGCAGTTAGGTTAACATGGGACGGCCTTGGGCTGAAGTGCCCAAGAGCGGCGGCGCACATGTATGCAGCGGATTTGCTCTCCTATGATGAACTAAATTTCGTTGTATATTTGTGCAGTGACAATAAAGGCATTCTATTATGAAACCTGTTAAAAAAACTTCCACTGAAATTTGGCACTCAGTAAAATTTGAACACATTACTATCTTGGTTTTAGCATTCACTAACATCAGCAATTTTTTTTAAATGAGATTGCTCGCTTGATCAACTCTTTAGTTTTAATATCTTCAGCTCACTAACTAACTCCGAGCAGGCCAACATCAAATTGTGGGAATGGCTTTATATATTGTTTCCAAATACAACAAATGTTAATGATCTGGGGTGGGTTTCCCAAAAGCATCGTAGCACAAAGATCATCGTTAAATAGTAGAGCGAGCATCACAATGAACACTCTCTCTCCTAGTTAAGATGATCTTAGTGTTAAGAGGCTTC
The DNA here is from genome assembly GCF_027579695.1 of Neoarius graeffei. Taxonomy (NCBI): domain Eukaryota; kingdom Metazoa; phylum Chordata; class Actinopteri; order Siluriformes; family Ariidae; genus Neoarius; species Neoarius graeffei. The sequence continues at coordinate 80,034,746 of NC_083574.1, forward strand.
TGGGAAACCCAGAAATGTACAAGTCTCAAAGAGCAAAAATGCTTGGGTTGTCATAACCCTATGCCTGTCCTTGACTGGGTCTCTGTAACAGCACACCACATTGTGTTTTATTCCTCTCATACCACAGCAATTTTGCCATGATTACAATTTTGAACATTTTTACAGTATTACTTCTGTCAACTTTCTTGGAGGAGGTTATGTTTTCGCCTCCATTTGTTTGTTTGTTCCCAACATAACACAAAAAAGTAGTGAACAAATTTTGATAATTTTTTGAGGATAGGTGCGCCCTGGGTCAAGTAACAATTGATTAGATTTTGATGCAAATTGAGATACGTATGCAGATCTGGGATATTTTTTTTTGTCTGTTCCCAACGTAACTCAAAAAGTAGTGAACAGATTTTGATGAAATTTGGTGTACAGGTTTAATATTGTCCTAGGTTCAATATTGTGTGTCAGATGGTTCACTGATGCGTCTAATGTGGTGTGCGGGTGTGATGTGTGCTTGTTGCCTTCCGCTTTCAGCCCCTACCGCTGGCTAGCCCTGCAAAAAGAGAGCCGAGTGCATAAGTCTCTCCTGCCAGTACATAGCCTTTCAGTGAGCAAGCCCTATGCAGTGCCTCCTCATGGCGACACATGGATACTGAGCACCTTGTGGCCTCAGGCTAAACTGCAGGGGACTTGGAGGTGGTCTGCCCCCAGACGTGCGGCATGCCAGGCCCACTGGTGTGTGGACATGCCCTGATGCCCACGAACAGACCCCCAGCTATGGGTAAAATAGTGAAGACTGGCTTCAGCTGAGTGTGCGGAGGAGGCTGCTAGATCAGCCCAATGGACACAAAGGTGATGACAGCAAGGAGAAGGAAACTCTGTAAAACCTATGACCCATGGACCTCAATGTCATCATCCCAGCTTGCTGGACCATGTCAGACAAACCCGGGTGTAAAGGGTGGGGCCAGTACTGCGCACACTGCACTCCACCTTAAAGCTCCATTGCTCAGGCCTGAAGGAATGAAGTCCAAAACAAATCACGTCACTCTCACCTTCACCAACGCTTTCAACCCCTGTAGTGATGGGAAAGGTGCGAAACAGCAGGTGGAAGATGCCACCGGAAGCCACAGTCCCAATCCTGCATGCAGGCGGCTCATGGGTCAGGGGTTGTCTGACGTTGAACTGGGGATGAAAACGTCTCCCAACAGCACCCTTGAATGACCAAGCATCCCTTTTCAGGGACAGCACTGCTTGCCCCACACAGGGAGGGGCCTAGAAAAGGTAGCCTAACCAAAGATCATCTCTCTCAAACCCAGTTGGCTTACCGTGGTCAACGGGCATCTTCAAATGCGGTCAAACAACAACAGTTAAAAGGTGTCCCTCACTCACCGATAAAAGTGGGATTGAAACTTGCATGCTGGAATATCCGAACCATGCTAGACACAGCCGACAACAAATGCCCAGAATGCAGATCCGCTCTTGTTGCACATGAACTTAAACGGCTCGACATCGACATCGCTGCAGTCAGTAAAATCCGTTTTGCCGAAGAAGGTAGCCTGAAGGAACATGGCGCTGGTTACACCCTGTACTGGTCTGGCAAAACACAGACAGAGAAATGCCTTTCAGGCATTGGTTTCATGATCAGAGACTCCATTGCCTCCAAACTAACTGATCTGCCCAGAGGTCACTCAGACCGCATCATCTCCATGCGCCTCTAATCATATTGTCATTCTAATTTTATCCACGCGTCATTTTATTTATTTGCCATATTTTATCTGCTGCTTTTTTTTTTACTTTGTTACTGGCAACAGGCCTGCCATTGTACATTGTACATAATACGCTGTTTTTTCCCACCCATTTTTGTGATTTTATTCTTTTTGTGATTTTATTTTCTTGCTCTTTTAATGTACCGCTCTTTGCCCTTCTAATTGCCCTTCGGGGATAAATAAAGTTTTGTCTAAGTCTAAGTCCCTCTCCAAGGTAACATCAACATCTCATTAATCAGCATTTACGCTCTGACCCTCCAAGCAGACTCAGCAGACAAGGACAAGTTCTATTCTGATCTGCGCAGCATCCTGCTGCAGGTGCCTGCAGATGAGAAAATCATCATTCTTGGTGACTTCAATGCCCGTATAGGCTGAGATACAGAATCCTGGAAGAGAGTGCTAGGCAAACATGGTGTTGGGAACTGCAATGACAATGGTTGTCTCCTGCTGGAGTTCTGTGCAGAGCAGCAGCTTGTCATCACCAACACCATCTTCCAGCAAAAGAACAGTCTCAAAACAACATGGATGCATCCTCGTTCCAGACACTGGCACCTCATAGACTACCTCCTGGTGTGTCAGCGAAACCAGAAAGATGTCTTACAGACCAGAGTGATGCCCGGTGCTGAGTGCCACATAGACCACTGTCTAGTTCGATGCAGGCTGAACCTACAATTTAAGCCAAAGCCAAGGAAAAGGAATGTACCCCAGAAAAAACTCAAAGTCTGCTTCCACCAGTCAACTGAAGTGAAAACAAACTTCCAGACATGCTTGCAGACCAAGCTTGAAGAAGGTAGCTGTCTGGAGGACACAGACCCTGAGTAACTTTGGGAACATCTGAAGACCTCCATCCTACAAGTTTCCAAAGAAACACTTGGTTACACCTCCAGAAAGAAGCAGGACTGGTTCAATGAAAATAACCAAGAGATCCAGGAATTACTGGCAAAGAGGTCAGCTCACCAAGCCCATCTAGCTCAGCCAACCTGTCCGTCGAGGAAGGCAGCCTTCCATCTCTCATGCGGCAATCTCCAGCGCACCCTTCGTGAGATCAAGAACAAGTGGTGGACAACCCTTGCAGAGAAGACTCAGCAGTGTGCTGACATGGGGGACTACAAGGGATTTTATGAATCACTGAAGGCAGTCTATGGCCCCACTTATCAAGTCCAGAGCCCACTACGCAGCGCAGATGGCAGTTCTCTCCTCACAAACAGGAAATCCATTCTGAACTGCTGGTCCAAGCATTACAAGGACCTCTTCAGCGCCAATCGCACAGTCCAGGCATCAGCAATTGACTGCATCCCCCAGCAACCCACCAAAGTAGAGCTAGACGTACCACCCACACTGAAAGAGATAGTGAAGGCCATAGAGCAGTTGAAGACAGGAAAGGCAGCTGGGTTAGATGGCATCCCACCAGAGATCTGGAAGTATGGAGGGCCATCTCTCCACTCTAGCCTCCACTCCTTCCTCACCTCCTGTTGGGAGTAGGGCAAACTCCTCCATGAACTGCGCTATGCGGTCATCATCACCCTGTACAAGAAGAAGGGAGAAAAGTCAGACTGCTCAAATTACAGGGGAATAATGGATGGAGGGATGATGGGAGGAGGGAGGGATAATGAGGGAGGGATAATGAGGGAGGGATGATGGCAGGGGAGGGAATGGGTGGATTGATGGATGGAAATTAGTATCATCATCATCATCATCATCATCATCATCATTTTTTTTCAGTGTTGAGATGTCAAAGCAGGTGTCAATATTCAATTATATGAAATCAAAATCCAAGCCACCCCAAGATGAACCTCCTCCAAAGTCATCTCCCAAACCAGGCCCTAGTAAGCGGGGTGCATTGACAGAAAAGTCAACAGCCTTTTAAAAAACATGCACTTTTGTCTAAATAACGCAATTATACCCCTAGAAAACATATCAGTATTGCCTTGAACCGTGTACTTGAAAACTTGCCGAAATACCGCAAAATTTTAGGGCAAAAGGAAATTCAAGGGGGGCAAAAATTTTTTGAGGGCATTTACCCTGCAGGGCAAAAGGTGTCAAAAGTTATTGTTGAGGCCTGTATAGGATATTACTTTGAAGGAGCAAGTGGTGAAATGGCTGCATTTCTTCAGCACTGGTCATACTTTGGACAAATTTCATTTCGGCAGGCACAAAGTGGTTTGCGAAGACCAATTTAGAGTAGCCAATTAATGTAATCCTCATGTCTTTGGACTGTGAGAGGAAACCAGAGCACCTGGAGGAAACCCACACAGACACAGTGAGAACATACAAATTCCACACAGAAAGGCCCCGGGTTTGAACCCAAATCCTTTTTGCTATGAAGTGAAAGTTCTAATCACTGCACCACCATGCTGCGCAATCCCCCAACTTGTGATATGTTAAACGTTTTATTTAGATGACTATAGGTGAATAACAATATATATGGAATAATTTTGTTCTTTTGCATGGAACAGAATTAAATTAAGGCAATTTAATATTTAGAGGGGTAAACTGGAACGTGGACAGAATTTCATTTTACTAAATATTTTATGGGACGTTGCTAAGATCTGAGGTGGCACAGTGGTGTAGTGGTTAGCACTGCCGCCTCACAGCAAAAAGGTTCTGGGTTTGAGCTCAGTGGCTGACAAGGGCCTTTCTGTGTGGAGTTTGCATGTTCTCCCTGTGTCTGGTTTCCCCCACAGTCCAAAGACATGCAGGTTAGGCTAATTGATGGCCCTAAATTGACCGTAGGTGTGAATGTGAGTGTGAATGGTTGTTTGTCTCTATGGTGGGGTTTACATTAGACCGTATCAGCGGATCATCAGATTAACGTTTTTAAAACGATTAGTGTGCACACAGCAACACCAATACATGATTCGCGTGCACACAGCAACACCAATACATGGATACGCTCGGCTCCGCAGGCATCCTGCGCTCCAAATCACTCCGCCCTGAACAGCGAGTGCCCTCTGGAGGGTGCGCACTCCGGCCCTGTGCAGCTCACAGAGCGCGCGAGTGAAGTGCACGAGCCACGATTCGGGACTGAGCCGCTGTGTGTGTGATCCCAGCGCATATCACTTACCACTTGCAAGTGGAAGGATGGCAAGCCTAAAGACAATCATAACTACACAATGGGCAGTATTTGCATCAGTATTTGCAGTATTTTCATACTTTTATACTCTTTAATGAAAGGTGATACAAGGCGGAAGTCCGCGCCGTTTTTCAGCAGTCGCGTCACATGACCAACGCCAGCGAATCAGGAAGGTGGATGTCACAGTGACGTTGTCCAATGACGACGCCAGCTAGAGCTCAGCACAGCGTATCCGCGTATTCTCAATGTTTACACAGCACCGGACCAGACACGATCTAGATTGAATACGTGGACCCTGGCGGATTCCCGTTTCCCGGCGTTTCCAGGCGGTTTAATGTAAACGGACAGTGCATCCGCGAAGAAAACGAGACAGATACGGTATAATGTAAACTTGGCCTATGTGTCAGCCCTGTGATGACCTGGCAACTTGTCCAGGGTGTACCCTGCCTCTCACCCATAGTCAGCTGGGGTAGGCTCCAGCTTGCCTGCAACCCTGAACAGTATAAGCGGTTACGGATAATGGATGGATGGATGATGATAATAATAATAACAATGTTTATCCTCTTAGTATTTATCTCATATAAGGATTGTCCATTTCTCCTCAAATATAATTGCTAAAAATAACACAAAGTATAAAATAATCTTCTGGTGCAAGAAATAAATATTTCTTATACAGTTTGGTCATGGAAACCTATTTGAGTGTCTGCTTTATTCTGCCATCCCACTGTCTCATTAACTCTATTCCTGCACTAAAGCTTACATAATACCTCATACTCCCACACACACACACACACACACACACACACACACACACACACACACACACACTTTTAATCAGACAGTGTTTTTAATGACTCAAATTTAATAAACAAACCGACAATAGCAGCACAACTCAAAAAGTGAAGCCCAAACAGAACCGCATATTTATCAAAAGAATTTACCATTTCACAAACACACCTATAACAGAACTCTACCTATTTCTAATGCCAAAAACTGGGTTGGAGTGCAAGTTTTACATTTTTCTCCTAAAACATCTGAATGAAGGAGTCATCATTGTGTCTTTTTGCTACAGAAGCAAAAGAAGAGATTGAAAGGCTGGAGGGGTGGAGTGGGCCCGAGTTTCACATATACAGTGGCATGCAAAAGTTTGGGCACCCTTACTGAAAATGTCTGTTACTGTGAATAGTTCAGTGAGCAGAAGATGAACTGATCACCAAAAGGCATAAAGGTAAAGACGACACATTTCTTTTCAGTGTCTTCTGCAAGATTTGTGTATTATTTTTGTTTTGTACAATTGGAGAGTGAAAAAAGAAAAGGAACACCATGCGAAAGTTTGGGCACCCCAATACATTTGAGTTCTCAGGTAACTTTTACCAAGGTTCCAGACCTTAATTAGCTTATTGAGCTGTGGCTTGTTCAAATTCTTCGTTAGGAAAGGTCAGATGATGCAGATTTCAAAGCTGTATACATTCTCTGACTCCTCAAACTTGTCCCTAAAATCAACAGCCATGGGCTCCTCTAAGCAACTCCGTCGCATTCTGAATAACAAAATAATTGATGCTCACAAAGCAGGAGAAGGCTACAAGAATGTAGTAAAGTGTTTTCAGGTAGCTGTTTCTTCAGATTGTAATGTTATTAAGAAATGGCAGTTAACAGAAACAGTGGAGATCAAGGTGAGGTCTGGAAGATGAAGAAAACTTTCTGAAAGAACTGCTCATTGGATTGCTAGAAAGGCAAATAAAAAACCCTGTTTGACTGCAAAAGACCTTCAGAAAGATTTAGCAGACCCTGGAGTGGTGGTGCACTGTTCTACTATGCAGCGACACCTGAACAAATATGACCTTCATGGAAGAGTCATCAGAAGAAAATCTTTCCTGCATCCTAGCCACAAAATTCAGCGTCTGAAGTTTGCAAATGAACATATAAATAAGCCTGATACATTTTGGAAACAAGTCCTTTGGACTGATGAAATCAAAATAGAACTTTTTGGCCACAATGTGCAAAGGTATGTTTGGAGAAAAAAGGGTGCCAAATTCCAGGAAAAGAACACCTCTCCAACTCTGAAGCATGGGTGTGGATCGATCATGCTTTGGGGTTGTGTTGCAGCCAGTGGCACAGGGCACATTTCACTGGTTGAAGGAGGATTCAAATAAATACCAGCAAATTCTGGAAGCAAACATCACACCATCTGTAAAAAAGTTGAAGTTAAAAAGAGGATGGGTCCTAGCCTGGGCCCGCCCATCCTAAGCATGACGCAACACGAGGGCCTGTTGCGAGCTTAGTCTGGCCAGGCAAGCTATCTACAGCTCTTCCAAGCTCCCGAAAAATCGGGAACCAATCAACTTTGAGCATCTCCAATGGCCCTGGGTAGAGGCGTGTTCAAGGCACTGACGTAGTAGAACTGCGACCGAAAGCCATAGATTGTTTACAGAATCTATGCTGGAAGCGCTTCATTCACGCTTCCGCATCTATTACGCATAGATGCTGTATTGAAAGCATTCAACGGGAAGTTCTCATTGAAAATGGAGCAAAGAGCAGCCATGGAGGTATTTATTGAAAGGAAGGACGTTTTCGCCTTGCTCCCGACCGGCTTCGGTAAGAGTTTAATCTACCAGTTAGCCCCGTCACGTCGCATACGTCAGAGGAGTGATGTGATTGGTTTAAGCTTTGTCACAGCCCTTTCTGGCTTCGACCAGTAGCAAACTGAGGCATTTCAGGGAGGCGGGTCAACCACGGGCTCTGGGAAACGGTTGGGCTTAATATCTTGGCCAGACCAATAGCTCGGAGAGCTTTGAAGTCGCGTTAGCCAGGCTAGATGGGTCCTACAATAAGATTCAAAACACACCTCAAAATCTACAATGGAATACCTCAAGAGGCACAAGCTGAAGGTTTTGCCCTGGCCCTCACAGTCCCCTGACCTAAACATCATTGAAAATCTGTAGATAGATCTCAAAAGAGCAGTGCATGCAAGACAGCCCAAGAAACTTGTCGAACTGGAAGCCTTTTGCAAGGACGAATGTGTGAAAATCCCCCAGGTAACAACTGAAAGATTATTAGCTGGCTACAAAAAGTGTTTACAAGCTGTGATACTTGCCAAAGGGGGTGTTACTAGGTACTAACCATGCAGGGTGCCCAAACTTTTGCTTTGGGCCCTTTTGGGCGGGAGACATATGAGGCAACACAGACTCCCATCTTCTAACCAAACAACCTGTGTCCATTTCAGCGCCTTTGCTTTTACAGGGTGCTTCTTCGAATGTTTAATTCATTTGAAAAAGTTTAACGGGGCTTCAGTAAAATAAGTTCTGTCTGTTAGTGGGTGTGAAAAACCAAGGACACTTCATATGTGCGCTTATAAGTTTCCTGATTGGTGAGGTGACAGCACAGCGCTCATAACTGACTGGAGCTGCCAGAGTGATGGGATCAGTGCAGAATAAAGAACAGAAAACTGAATGACAGGTAAGATGTGATAATGGATTATGGTATATTGTATGGAGTGCAACAGCAGATGGCCTTTATTATTGTTTATACTGTATGTATAATGAATATTGCAATAGGCATGAGTAAACTCACTTAGTGGTGTAAAATGTGCTTTAAATATACAATATTACAATTTTTATTGTATTATTTAAAGATATAAAGAAAGGCCTGCTGTTGTTAAGTAGTTATACTTATTATAAAATAATAATCATTTTTCTGAAAAGGCTTAAAGTTCGAATCCATAACCACATGACCGTGGATTTATTTATTTATTTATTTATTTATTTACCACTGTATATACATCTACAAGTGACTTGAAACCCAGTAAATTTACACTTCCAACGCCGTAGTGGTTCATGTTCATTGTTTAAGCAAATAAATATAATATACAAGTCCTGAAAATAATTTTCTGAACTTCTTACTCATATTTGTAGTCCATAGCCAACATTACACCATAAGTTTTTTCTTCTTTTTGTTGCAAGCACAATTATTTTGATAATTTTTTTTTATTATAAATGTATAATATTTGCCATTTGAAATGCAGTATCAGAGTCTTGGACAGACCAATATACTGTATACCAGGGGTGTCAAACCTGATCCATAAAGGGCCTTGTGGCTGCAGGTTTTCATTCCAGCCATGCAGCAGCACACCTGACTTGGCTCATTCAATCAACTGAACTGTCTTCACACAGTCAAATACTTGCAGCCACACCCACCCTTGATTAAAGGGTGGGTGTGTCAGTTGATTGAATAAGCCAAATCAGGGTGCTGCTGCATGGCTGGAATGAAAACCTGCAGCCACATGGCCCTTTATGGATCAGGTTTGACACCCCTGCTGTATACACACACACACACACACACACACAGAGCAGGTATAGCATGTACAGCATGGAATTGCAAATAAATGCTTTTACAAATCTACAGTTATTACACACAAGTTTATTTCCACAACTTAACACACTTAACACACATACAGTGTCCGGTCTGATCAATGTAACTGATCAGCATATGAATGGCTTGAGTGAAAACAATACCAAAACAAGCAGAGTCATCTCTCCACATTTAAAAGTTGACAGTAGAATAATAAAAGTGCCAAATCACTTGGTCTTTATTCTTTCCTGTAGCTTCCACCCTGATTCTCACCACATCCTGTAAAGACGTTCTGAAACACAACACGTCTATCTAAACCACAGGTTAGCACAAAAACCATTGTTCCACTCAGCTAGACTGAAATACCTTCTTTATTTAAATAACTACTGCAAAAACATTACCTTGACTCCATTTCATTATATTATGCTATATTTTATGATTAAAATATACCTCAATCACTGACAAATTAATAACACATTTCCAGGAGGGACCCTGTACTTTATATAACACATAAATTCATTTAAATAATGGAATGAATAGTTTTCACTGGTGTTCACAATTTCTACATTTTCATACACAACGGCACTACATTTGTCTAGAATAATGTAATTGTAAAGTTATATACTGATTTTTTTTTTGTATGAAATCGCTTCAAGGAGTCAATCCTAACAAATATAAGCCCTAACAAATGTAACACATGTAAGTTTAACGGTGAAGATGCCTTGTCAAAGTTAATTAGTGGAATTTCTTGCCTTTTTGATGCATTTGAGACCATCAAACAGTAAATAGTAAATAATACAAATACAGTAAATAGTCCTATTCCACAACTGTTCAAGTCCCTTCCCATGCCAGGACCTGATCTTCCCAGGCAGTCTCCTGTCCCAGTACTAACCAGGCCCTTGAGGCACATTGAGCAGCACCGATTTCCATTTAATTAGCCCTCGGCCTCTCGCCTGTTATACAGGCAGGGTTGCAGTGGGGGCCAGTTTTCTGGTAACTGCGAGAGTTTGACTCCCTTCTCGCATCTGTATTGTGGCGCCTTACCAGATGGTAGTAGGTACCATTTTGATAAGGATCAAAATGACCTGACCTGAGTAGAACTCAGTCTCCTGGTCGAGAGGTGGACAATTCCACAACTATAGTAATAGAATAGAATAGAATAGAATAGAATGCCTTTATTGTCACTATACACATGTACAACAGGGGCGCAGATAGGATTTTTGAACTGGGGGGGACTGAGCTGTCAGCAAATGATTCCATGTATGTATGTACTGAAGCTTCAATATACATTAGAATTAATTGTAAGTTTTCTAACTGAATGAACATTGGTAGACAAAGGCCTACCTGGTCAACACTAGCCATACATGATCAAATTGTTATTTGTCTGATATGTTAATCACGCTCCAAAACTTCATGTCTTCTGCATGTTTTATTCAAACATTTGCTGATCTCAGCAGGATGAAGAATCTCATCACAGAAACTTTAACTGTAACTTCTAACAAAAAGGGAATGTCCAAAAATTAATAACAAAAAATTGAAATGATTCACACTCGTGCCTTCATGTAAATGATTAGAAACAGAAAATGTGTATGAAAACAGAAGTATAAACACTTGAACAACAGATTCACACAAATAAAAATAAAAAGTTTTTTTTCCAATAAACAAAATAGATAGAAAACAAATTTCCCTCTGCAGCCAAACAAATATACCATCTAGAAGCAGATTCAATCAGACCCTCCAGGATTTCGTGATGTTGCGATTTGCAACTTCAACGCAAATTCAACCAATCCCCGCGAATTCAGGGTGGTGTTGCAATTATATCCAATCACCGCAACTTTCCCGCAAATTTGACCAATCGTTGGCGTCGTCTTGAGGTGACGTCGACAAACTAGCGAGCAGTGTTGCCAGATTGGGCGGTTTACCTCCCAAATGGGCAGTTTTGAGTGCATTTGGCAGGTTTTGAACATATTTTGGGCTGGAAAACGTCAGCAGTATCTGGCAACATTGTGTGCGCTTTACATTATTTTTTTACTTAATACAAGAAATTCATGGATGCCAACATTTTTGCCAAAATGGTATTTTATTTTCCATTGTTTAGGCAGCTTCAGCATCATACTGTGAGATTCTGTTCAAATTGTTTTTTTTCTTCTATGAAGCCTGAGCCATTTATTTTATTAGTTTATAATTATTGTTTAATTTAGTCTTCAGGAGAGACTGCCTGCACACAGTACTAGTATTAATATTTTTTTTTCTTACATGAAAGCTGAGGCATTTATATTATATTTGAAGGTAACTTCATGTTGTGCTGTGAGGTTCTCTGCACTTTAACTTTTGAACCAACAGGTGCATTTGGATAAGTAAAGCCTATTTTTCTGCATTTTTGTAGTCCTGGTAATCTTTTATATTGGTAAAGTTGTTTATAGGACCATTTCTCAGTGTCTTTGTTTTTTAATCAATAGTTTTCAGTAATAACTTAGTATTTAACATATCACTCAATTTTAATCACAAAAAGAGAAAATCGCAGCAATTTCTCGCAACTTTCACTTCCTCCCGCAATGTAATCGCAACAAAAACCTAAAAAACACCGCAACTTTCATCGCAATTTTTTGGAACCCCCCCCCGCAACATCAGACATTTTAGCCCGCAACAATCACAAAAAAGGCCCGTGAAATCTTGGGGGGGACTGTCAATAGGTCCTAAAAACATCTCTCCGCCACTTCCCAGTTTAAAAACTGGGACATCATGGAACATGGAATTCGAAAAAAATGGACAGTTAATGAAATGAAACGAAAACCCCAACGTTTATGTTGGTAGATACTGGATTTCAATGCTTTTCCGACTTCAAACTTCCAACTTACGAGTACAACTGAACGCACCATTAGTCGTAGCTGAAACACCGTTGCTATCAAATGGATGAACTGTGCAGTGTTATTAACTGAGAATTACATGGAAAATTGAACACCTTGCTTTCCCAACTCTGCAAGGATCTGCTCCAGCCTTTCCCCTTCTTGAATCGGTGTAATGTGGATTGATCACTGACAAGGCTACTGCTGCTGCCATTTCAACTTTGTGCTGCAGTGTAAGTTAGCCTAACTAACGGAACATTAATCCTCACTTTTTCTACCTATGTTTGGTGCCTTATGTAGGGACGGTGGGTGGGGGGGACAGATAGGGGTCACTATAAATATGGGGGGGACATGTCCCCCCCCCCCGTCCCCAGTGCCATCTGCGCCCTTGATGTACAATGAGATTAAAGCATCTCCAATAACAGTGCAAACAGCGTGGAGAGAGAGAGAGAGAGAGAGAGGAAGGGGGTAAGGGGGGTAAGGTGCACAGTCTGAGGTGCATGTGTTGTGTTACACATTATGGAGTGACGTATTGCACATATAAAGTATTGCACAGAGACAGTCACATTATAAATTATTGCATGAGAGAGTCACATTATAAGATAAAATATTACACATTATGAAGTATTGCAAGGTAAGGTAAGGTGCACAGACTTGAGGTGTATGTGCTGTGTGTAAGGTGCACAGTCCTGAGATGAATGTGTTGTGTGTAAGGTGCACAGTCTTGAGGTGTATGTGCTGTGTGTAAGGTGCACAGTCCTGAGGTGTATGTGTTGTGTGTAAGGTACACAGTCCTGAAGTGAATGTGTTGCTTTTCACATTATGGAGTGAGGTATTGCACATTATAAAAGTATTGCATAGAGAGAGTCACCTTATAAAGTACTGCAGATTATAAATTAGTAAATAGTAAAATAGTAAAATAAATATACTATAAAGTTAGAGCATTTTGATCTGTTCAACCTGAGGGCAACAGGTTGAACAGATCAAAGCCATGGTGGGAGCTGTCCTTGATAATATTCTTAGCTCTGCTAAGGCAGCGGGAGGTGTAAATGTCCATCAGGGAGGGGAGAGGGCAGCCAATGATCTTCTGTGCTGCCTTAACTACCCTCTGGAGCCTCTCCCTGTCTACAGCAGTGCAGCTGCCATACCATACTGTAATACAGTACGTCAGCAGGCTCTCGATGGATGAGCGGTAGAAGGTCAGCAGCAGGTTGGAGTTTAGGTTGTACTTCCTGAGGACTCTCAGGAAGTGTAGCCGCTGCTGAGCCTTCTTAATGACTGCTGTAATGTTTGCTGACCAGAAGATGTCGGTGGAGATGAGGACGCCGAGAAACCGGAAGGTGTGGACCCTCTCCACATACATGTTGTTGATGTAGAGGGGGGCTAGGTCAGTGCTGTGCTTCCTGAAGTCAACAATGAGCTCTTTGGTTTTCTTGGTGTTCAGAGCGAGGTTATTTTCTGAACACCAGGCTGCCAACTTCAGGACCTCCTCTCTGTAGGCTGCCTTGTCTCCCTTTGAGATGAGTCCGACCACTGTGGTGTCGTCAGCAAACTTGACGATAAGGTTGTTGTTGTGGGTCGGACTACAGTCGTGGGTGTACAGTCGTGGGTGTACAGGAGGGGGCTCAGCACACAGCCCTTTGGAGAGCCGGTGCTCAACGTACGGGTGGAGGAGAAGTGGAGGCCAAGTCTCACAGTCTGGGGCCGGTTAGTTAGAAAGTCCTTTATCCAGGCACATGTGAGAGGGGGAGGCCGAGAGTGTCCAGTTTACTGATAAGGATGTCCGGGATTATTGTGTTGAAAGCAGAACTGTAATCCACAAAGAGTATGTGGACGTAGCTCTGCTGCTGCTCCAGGTGGTTCAGTACAGAATGTAGAGCTACGGCGATGGCGTCCTCTGTGGATCTGTTCACACGATATGCGAACTGGTAGGGGTCGAAGTCTGGGGGAAGGTGGTCCTTGATGTGCTAAAGAACTAGTCTCTTGAAGCACTTCATGATTACCGGAGTGAGGGCCACAGGACGGTAGTCATTCAGGCTGGTGACAGGAGACTTCTTCGGCACCGGGATTATTGTAGCTGATTTTAGGCAGGGCGGGATGACTGCCTGAGCCAGGGAGAGGTTAAAGATCCTGGTGAAGGTAGGGGTGAGCTGGTGGGCACATGCTCTGAGCACCTTACCAGGTACTCCATCTGGGCCGGCAGCTTTCTTGGGGTTCACTGCCAGGAGCACCCATCTGACATCATGCTCCTGTACAGTGAATGGGGTGATGTACGAACTGTGTGGTGGTGGGGGCAGGGCTGGAGCAGATGAGTGCTGCTGAGATGTTTCAAAGCGAGCAAATAAGCAATTTACCTCCTCTGCCAGCGGCACACTCCAGTCTCCTGTTGACGCATCACAGTCCCTGAAGTTCGTGATGTCTTGTATGCCCTGCCACACCTCCCGTATGTTGTTGCTGGATAGGTGGGACTGTATGGTCCGCCTTGGCTTTTTAAATTTCTCTTTTCAGATCAGCTCGAGCGGCACTGTACAGAGCTCTGTCATCTGACCTGAAGGCAGCATCACGAGCCCTGAGGAGTGAGCGGACCTGGCTGGTCATCCAGGGTTTCTGGTTTGGGAAGACCCGGATGTTTTTATTCACTGTCACATTTCCGATACAGAACTTGATAAAGTCCAGTACTGATCCTGTGAATGTCTCCAGCTCCTGGTGTTCAAATAAGTCCCAATCTGTCCAATTAAAGCAGTCCTGTAGTTTGGAGAGTGCGTTGTCAGGCCAGGTTGTGATGGTCCTTGTGGTGGGCCTGGCTTTGCATCTGAGGGGGGTGTAGGTTGGGGACAGCAGGAGGGAAAGATGGTCTGACTGGCCGAGGTGGGGGAAGGGTATGGCTCTGTACGCGTGCTTGATGTTGGAGTAAACATGATCCAGAGTGTTCTCCCCTCTAGTAGAACACTTAACATATTGGTAAAACTTCGGCAGTACAGTCTTCAAGTTGGCCTTATTAAAGTCTCCTGCGATTATGTGAACACTGTCAGAGTGGGCCTGCTCCTTGTTTGTTAACGGTGTTCAGCAGGAGAGAGAGTGCTGTGTTTACACTGGCATCAGGTGGAATATACACAGCTGTGACAATCACTACAGTTAGCTCTCTCAGTAGAAAAAAAGGCCGGCATCTTACAGACATGTACTCGAGGTCCGGGGAACAGTGTTTATCTATAATTGTTCCGTTGTTACACCAATTATCATGCACATAAATACAGAGCCCTCCCCCTCTACTCTTACCGGAGTTCTCATTCCTATCCTAGCGGAGCAGAGTGCGGCCTGCTAGCTGCAAGCTAGCATCGGGTATTTCCAGATGAAGCCAGGTTTCTGTGATAATTAAAACACAGCAGTCCCGAACATAGCAATTTCCAGTGAGTTGTAATTCCAGATCATCCGTTTTATGCACCAGGGATCTGGCATTGGAGAGATACAGGCTCGGTAGAGGTGGCTTGTGTGGTTGTTTTCTTAGCCTTAGCATAGCACTGGACCTGTGGTCCCGCTTCTGCTTTCTCTCCCTCCTCCGTCTGCGCCGCCTCCTAGACCCGACAACAATCCATGGAGAGCCCGGCGGTCTCACTATGTCATCTGGGATATTATGCATGAAGAGAAAGTCACTCGAAACAGATACCTGATGTTGGTCACCGATGGCTAAAAGTGTCTGGCGGGTGTACTGGATGTTTGCAGAACCGATGTTGCACAAACAAGCAAGAAAGAAATACAAAAACAAACAAAAAAAAGAGCACTGAAAAGGAGAGCCGTAAGCTGCTGCAACCACGCGCGCCGCCATCTTGAACCCATATTATGTCAAGAATTGCTGAATTAAGTGAAGAGAAATGACATTATGTCATTACTTTAAGACATGAAGTGTCTCTTAATTAATAAAAATAAATAAAAACCATTGAATTAAAAAGTGTGTCCAAACTTTTGACTGGTACTCCATATAACTCACTAAATAAAGTGATTTTTAACACTTCTTTGATGCTCATCAATAAACTCAGACAGTATTTGATTGCTTGGGGACTACACTGAGACTTCAAACTAAAGTGTATGATTTTATACATGATTCTATACTGTATATGATTGGTATGTCTATTTTTCTTACAGAACAGATGATTTTGGATACAACAAGCCATTACTGAGATTGTTATGATGTCTTGCATTAGTCTGTCCATTCTCCTGATTCATTATATTTCCATGTGCTGGGCTTTCCTGCCCAATTTCTGGTCTCGAGTGCTGACATTGTCATGGGACTCTTATACACATCAGTATATGACAGAGCAGGCTCTGCTCAACGTCACTGTGGCAGCGGGGGCATGGTCTAGCATCGGTCTGTGACAGGAGGGCGGAGTCGGGGAAGTTAAGTGGCAGAATCACGACACCTGTTGTTAATTGATGTGTTTGTGTGTCTTCCCAGTGACCGCGCCCTTCTTAAGGAGAGAGAGTGAGAGCAGAGGGGCTCTCTCCACAACCAGACAGCTGATGTGTGTGCGTGTGTCTGCGTGTGTGTTTACCAGCTGAAAAGCTGAATAAAGAGAGTTTTTGTGAACTCAGTTCTGTCCTGCCGTCCTTCTGTGCTCCACCCATTTACACGAACTGCCACAGTGGTGCCGAAACCCGGGAATGAACACAGAAGACAACAGCCCCATGGAGTCCTCCACCTTCGCCGACCTGATCCACGCCCTCGCCACGGCCCAACAGAGCCAGCACCAGGTGCTGCTCGCCCTCCGAAAGGAGCAAGAACAACGGTTCGAGGCCCTGGTGCTGGCGCAACAGGAAGATCGTCGGGCATTCCGGCACCTCCTCGCGTCGGCGGGGTCCACTAACTCCACCGCCGCGGGCCCTTCCCCCCCCACCCTCACGAAGATGGGCCCGCAGGACGACCCCGAGGCATTCTTCACGCTCTTTGAGCAGGTAGCAGAGACCTCAGGGTGGCCGGTGGAACAGCGCGCGGCACGCCTTCTCCCCCTGCTAACGGGAGAGGCGCAGCTGGCCGCGCTACAGCTCCCCGCCGACTGCCGGCTGGCCTACGCGGACCTTCGCCGGGCCGTCCTCCAGCGGGTGGGACGCACCCCGGAGCAACATCATCAGCGTTTCTGCGCTCTGCGCTTGGAGGAAGTCGGCCGGCAGTTCGCGTTTGGCCAGCAACTCCGGGACGCCTGCTGGCAGTGGCTGAGGGCCGACAGCTGCGACGCCGAGGGACTCCTTGACCAGGTGGTACTGGAACAGTTCGTCGCACGTCTACCAGCGGGAACCGCAGAGTGGGTCCAGTGCCACCGCCCGGCGTCGCTGGATCAGGCAATCGAGCTGGCGGAGGATCATCTGGAGCTGTCCCAACGGCAGGACAGCAGACGACCTCTTCTCTTCTCTTCTCTTCTCTTCTCTTCTCTTCTCTTCTCTTCTCTTCTCTCTCTCTCTCTCTCTCCCCTCCTCCTGTGTCTTCTCCTCTCCCCATTCCCCCACCGCGGAGATGGGGGCCGGCGCCACCTCAGCCGGCCCGCCGCACCCACGGTGCCCTTCCGTGTCTCCCTTCTGTGTCTGTCTCTCCCCCCCCTCAGGTGAGTGAGCCCCAGAGCACTAGTGCAGAGAGGAAGCCCGGGCCGGTTTGCTGGCACTGCGGGGAACCGGGCCACCTCCAACAGCAGTGCTCAATAATGGAGGTGGGCGCGGTGGTTCGGATCCCCAACGCGCCAGGAGCCGCCCTCGATCGGGCCGGAGCGTATCGCATACCGGTGAGTATCCAAGGGGCTACATATCAGGCGTTGGTGGATTCGGGCTGTAATCAGACCTCAATCCACCAAAACCTGGTGCAAGACGAGGCATTGGGGGGAGCACAATTGGTGAAGGTGTTATGTGTGCACGAGGATGTTCACAACTACCCTTTAGTGTCGGTCCACATTATTTTCAGAGGGGAAAAATTTATAGTGAAGGCGGCGGTTAATCCTCGCCTTACCCACTCTTTAATTTTGGGGACTGATTGGCCAGGATTTCGGGGTTTAATGACACACTTAGTCAAGAGTGGGTCCTGCCATTTGACAGGGGGAGGTCCCGGTGTCGCTTTGGCGGGAGCAGCTGTCACAGAGCCGTCTACGTCATCTCCGCGCCAGAGTGAGGAGCCGCCGGCTCCTCCTCTCTCTCTTGGGGAATCCCTCACGGATTTCCAATTAGAGCAATCGTGAGACGAGACTCTGCGGCATGCTTTTGACCAAGTGAGAGTAATCGATGGTCAAACGCTCCAGCCGAACGCCACCCCGTCCTTCCCCTACTTCGCGATTATGAAGGATAGATTATACCAAGTGACGCAGGACACTCAAACTAAAGAGCGAGTCACGCAGCTTTTAATTCCGAAGAGCCGCCGGGAATTGGTATTCCAGGCGGCTCACTTTAATCCCATGGCTGGACACTTAGGGCAGGATAAAACACTAGCCCGAATAATGGCCCGATTCTACTGGCCGGGGATTCGCGGCGATGTCCGTAGGTGGTGTACGGCATGCCGCGAATGCCAGTTAGTAAATCCAGCGGCCATTCCAAAAGCGCCTTTGCGCCCTCTACCGTTAATCGAGACCCCGTTCGAAAGAATTGGGATGGATCTTGTCGGGCCATTAGATCGGTCAACACGAGGGTACCGCTTTATATTAGTTCTGGTGGACTATGCAACGCGATACCCGGAAGCAGTGCCTCTTCGCAATATCTCAGCACGCAGTATTGTGGAGGCGCTCTTCCGCATCATCTCCCGAGTTGGAATCCCGAAAGAGATTCTGACTGATCAAGGCACCTCGTTTATGTCACGAACACTGAAGGAACTGTATGGGTTATTAGGTATTAAGCCGATCCGCACCAGCGTTTATCACCCACAAACGGACGGCTTAGTGGAACGGTTTAATCGCACCCTGAAAAACATAATTAAGAAATTTGTAAGTGAGGACGCACGTAACTGGGATAAATGGCTCGAACCCTTGCTCTTTGCAGTGCGAGAGGTCCCCCAAGCCTCCACGGGGTTCTCCCCGTTTGAATTATTATATGGGCGTAAGCCGCGCGGCATTTTAGACGTGCTGCAAGAAAATTGGGAGGAGGGACCTTCACCAAGCAAAAATGAAATTCAATACGTTATTGACCTGCGTGCAAAACTCCACACACTCACACAACTAACCCAGGAGAATTTGCGGCAGGCCCAAGAACGGCAAACCCGCCTGTACGACAAGGGTACGCGCCTTAGAGAGTTTGGACCGGGAGAGAAAGTACTCGTACTGTTGCCCACATCGAGCTCTAAATTAGTCGCCAAGTGGCAAGGGCCCTTTGAGGTCACGCGGCGAGTCGGGGATGTTGACTATGAGGTGAAGCGAATGGACAGGGGTGGGGCGCTACAGATTTACCACCTCAACCTACTCAAACTCTGGAACGAGGAGGTCCCTGTGGCGTTGGTGTCGGTGGTTCCGGAGAAGGCGGAGCTGGGGCCGGAGGTTCAAAAAGGAACATTAGCATCATGTCCCTCTCCGGTCCCCTGTGGAGACCACCTCTCCCCGACCCAACTCGCGGAGGTTGCCCAGTTGCAGACCGAGTTTTCGGACGTGTTCTCACCCCTGCCCGGCCGCACTAACCTCATAGAGCACCACATTGAGACGCCCCCGGGGGTGGTAGTGCGTAGCTGCCCTTACAGATTACCCGAACACAAGAAAAAGGTGGTTCGGGAAGAACTCGAGGCCATGCTCGAAATGGGCATCGTCGAGGAGTCCCACAGTGACTGGAGCAGCCCGGTGGTCTTGGTACCCAAGGCCGACGGGTCGGTCTGGTTCTGTGTGGACTATAGAAAAGTCAACGCGGTGTCTAAATTCGATGCGTACCCAATGCCTCGTATTGATGAGTTGCTCGATCGGCTAGGCACGGCTCATTTTTACTCGACACTGGATTTAACAAAGGGTTATTGGCAGATCCCCTTGACTCCATTATCCTGGGAAAAAATGGCCTTTTCCACACCGTTCGGCTTACACCAATTCGTCACACTTCCTTTTGGGCTGTTTGGGGCACCTGCTATGTTTCAGTGGCTGATGGACAGGGTCCTCCGCCCCCACGCCACCTATGCGGCCGCGTACTTAGATGATATCATTATTTATAGTAATGACTGGCCGCGGCACCTACAACACCTGAGGGCCGTCCTTAGGTCACTGAGGCGGGCGGGTCTCACGGCCAACCCAAAGAAGTGTGCGATTGGGCGGGTGGAAGTACGGTATCTGGGCTTCCACTTGGGCAACGGGCAGGTGCGTCCCCAAATTAACAAGACTGCAGCGATTGCGGCCTGCCCGAGGCCCAAGACCAAAAAGGGGGTGAGACAGTTCCTGGGGCTGGCTGGCTATTATCGTAGGTTTATACCTAATTATTTGGACGTCACCAGCCCGCTGACTGATCTGACTAAAAAGGGGGCACCAGATCCGGTCCAGTGGACGGAGCAATGCCAGCGGGCTTTTTCTAAGGTTAAGGCTGCACTGTGTGGGGGGCCACTTTTACACTCCCCTGACTTTTCTCTCCCCTTTATGTTGCAGATGGATGCGTCGGACAGAGGGCTGGGGGCCGTTTTGTCCCAGCAGGTGGAGGGGGAGGATCGCCCTGTCTTGTACATTAGCCGCAAGCTGTCGGTGCGTGAGGGGCGCTACAGTACCATCGAGAAGGAGTGCCTGGCGATCAAGTGGGTGGTCCTCGCCCTCCGGTACTACCTGCTGGGACGCCCTTTCACCCTCTGTTCGGACCACGTGCCCCTCCAGTGGCTCCACCGCATGAAGGATGCCAATGCGCGGATCACCCGTTGGTATCTGGCACTCCAACCCTTTAACTTCAAGGTGATCCACAGGCCGGGGGTGCAGATGGTCGTGGTGGACTTCCTCTCCCGTCAAGGGGGGAGGGAGTCGGCTGCGGGCCGGACGGCTGCCCGGCCTGAGTCGGGCGGTGGGGGTATGTGGCAGCGGGGGCGTGGTCTAGCATCGGTCTGTGACAGGAGGGCGGAGTCGGGGAAGTTAAGTGGCAGAATCATGACACCTGTTGTTAATTGATGTGTTTGTGTGTCTTCCCAGTGACCGTGCCCTTCTTAAGGAGAGAGAGTGAGAGCAGAGGGGCTCTCTCCACAACCAGACAGCTGATGTGTGTGCGTGTGTCTGCGTGTGTGTTTACCCGCTGAAAAGCTGAATAAAGAGAGTTTTTGTGAACTCAGTTCTGTCCTGCCGTCCTTCTGTGCTCCACCCATTTACACGAACTGCCACAGTCACCATGGAGACTATTAACATGATGCCTGAAAACTTTGGAGAGCAGGAGCAGGTACGTGCTGTAGGATGATGGTACTTAACCCTCATGTTCTGCTGGTTACTTAGTAATCAAAGTCCTATTGAGATACATTTTTATGTAGCAATATACCTGTAAAAATGTATGCTATATAATAAGACTCATTATTCACAGTATATTATCTTCAGCTCCACTGAAATAGACACACAAACACTCTTCCCATTCATGAGGATTCTCCTAAGCTCTAGTGTGTGTGAAGCCAGAAGTGTAAAAGCTGGAAGGAATCTAGCAGAGAACAAAATCACCATTTGAGTAGAGAGAGTGTTTAATGTGATGCTCATTCAACCATTTGACAGTGATCTTTGTACTGTGATTCTTTGAGGAATCTCAGCCCTTAATATAGTCTCTGTAATTTAACAAACACACAATTAATGATTTAAAAACATTTTAGCATTGTTCTGTTTTCATAAAAAGTTTAATTTGGGGCATTTTGGTCCAAATAACTGTGATTGTTGTGTTATTAATCTTTGAAATGATAAAATTACTTATTATTTAAAAAAAAATGATTTATTTTCTCAGTTTATCTCCCTGGAAAGCCTATACTTAAACATATATACATTTGTATGCATTTTATTGCTTTATATAATAAAGAAAGTTTACACTTATGTCCATAATTATTGGCACCACTGATGTTAAACTACTTGACAGTAAAAATTGTTTTTTGCTTTGCTTTTTGAGCAAAATAGATAAAACATAACATTACTAGATCAGCAATGATGAGCTCTCATCTATGGAAGCCCATTTCCGCCAGTAAAAAAAAAAAAAGGTGGTCAGAAAAAGTCATAATTATGAGATAAAAAGTCAAAATTATGAGATAAAAAGTCGAAATTATGAGATAAGAAAGTCATAATTATGAGATAAAAAGTCGAAATTATGAGATAAAAAGTCAAAATTATGAGATAGAAAGTCAAAATTATGAGATAGAAAGTCGAAATTATGAGATAAAAAGTCAAAATTATGAGATAGAAAGTCGAAATTATGAGATAAAAAGTCAAAATTATGAGATAAAAAGTCGAAATTATGAGATAGAAAGTCGAAATTATGAGATAGAAAGTCAAAATTATGAGATAAAAAGTCAAAAATATGAGATAAAAAGTCGAAATTATGAGATAGAAAGTCAAAATTATGAGATAGAAAGTCGAAATTATGAGATAGAAAGTCAAAATTATGAGATAGAAAGTCGAAATTATGAGATAAAAAGTCAAAATTATGAGATAAAAAGTCGAAATTATGAGATAGAAAGTCGAAATTATGAGATAGAAAGTCAAAATTATGAGATAAAAAGTCAAAAATATGAGATAAAAAGTCGAAATTATGAGATAGAAAGTCAAAATTATGAGATAGAAAGTCGAAATTATGAGATAGAAAGTCAAAATTATGAGATAGAAAGTCGAAATTATGAGATAAAAAGTCAAAATTATGAGATAGAAAGTCGAAATTATGAGATAAAATGTCAAAATTATGAGATAAAAAGTCGAAATTATGAGATAGAAAGTCAAAATTATGAGATAGAAAGTCGAAATTATGAGATAGAAAGTCAAAATTATGAGATAGAAATTCGAAATTATGAGATAAAAAGTCAAAATTATGAGATAAAAAGTCGAAATTATGAGATAGAAAGTCGAAATTATGAGATAGAAAGTCGAAATTATGAGATAAAACGTCAAAATTATGAGATAAAAAGTCAAAATTATGAGATAGGCAGTGCACATGCCTCAAGTGCCAGAAGACCCAGCAACAACACTATGTGCACAGTGCACATGTGCCAGAAGACCGCCTCAAGCGCCAGAAGACCCAGCAGCAACACTACGTAAGTGAACGGATTGTATTTGTATACAATTGGATTTGTATTTGAGGGATCTGGCTTCTTTAGACGCTGTCTTCTTAAAACTGAATAAATATTTAAAAAGAGCCAAATGAGCCAGTCTTTTGAACGGCTCTTTTCAAAGAACGGATCACAAAGATGCGGATCCCATCAAAGAGCCATAAATCCCATCTCTAATCTGCGCTCCGATATCGCACGGGTCATCCAGGTATGCTGGCATTGTCTCTAGAGGAAATGTCGGTGGAGAGATGGTGTTTAAAAAGGGTGTGGTTAATCGGAAACCTTGGGTTAACCAAGAACATAACCTGAGACGAGCAGGTTTGAGATGCAGCGTAAGTTGCCATGGCAGCATACCTCAGTTTGAACATAGCCAACTTTCGTAGTATGGGCTAATCGGGAAGTTACGCTGCACGTGATCAAGTTACTCTCAAAGTTACCCTGGTAAGCCAGAAAACCCGCTTCGTAGTACAGGGCCCAGGTTAAGTTAACCTTGAGGTAGTGGTAAATCATCTAATACAAGAGCATGGAGTCCTTATTTTCTTAACTAAATGACACCTGTGGGCTATCTATTAGCAGATTTACCACTTCATGCAGGTTAACTTAGCCAGGTTTATCACTTAACCATGTTCTTGGAATACTCCCCAAGTATCAAGTCCAACCAACCAACAAACAAACAGAGGGGAGCCTTCAGTAGTAACTGACATTGAAAACAGTTAATTGAAAACAGATGTGTCTTTTGTAAAAAAACCCAAAAACAATTACAGCACATGAACAGCGTGAAACAGGGCTTGCAAACTTCATACAAGTTGTTTAAGTTCTGTTAAAACTCTGGGAAAAAATGTAAACAAAAGAACTGTGGCAATTCCTTCACCACCCTAAAAACATACAATGGATATTTCTGTAGGCTTCAACCTTAGGCAATGTCCATAATCCATATGTTGCTTTCCAAGATTTTGTGCATTTAATGTCTAAAATCTGGGTAGCTGTCATAAAAGACTGACAATTCCAGGTAACAACCACAAGTATGAGCAACAGGCCTTCTTTGAAATCCCTGAACTTGTGTAAAACTCACAGTGATTGTTTTGCCGAGACACAAGTCTGATCCTGTGCAAAATCTAAGAAAAGAGGAGAGGTGCTGCTTGTCTGAATCTCTGAGGTAAGTATTTACGTAGTTAACAATTTGTTTCTCCTGTGCATTCTGGGAATTGGGGTAAGCAATTGATCTCATGATCTTACGTGATGTTGGTTGGAGATCTTCATATAGGGCAGCAATCCCTTTTAGCTCTGATTTTAGGGGTGTGAGAATGTTGTTCCACTGTTCAATGACAAATGCGGACTCCTGTATCAACTTTTGGTGAGCAAGCTCCCTCAAAATTTGCTTTATGTTATCTGCTGTTGGGAGCCTGCGGCAGTGATGGATATCCATTGCATCCAACAACTCATCCTTATCAGCACTTTCAAAATCAGAACAACAGGATTCAAAAATCATTCTGTCTGACTCTGACACATACTTAAAAAACGTGTCCATGAGGTTGCTCTCCACAAAGCCTAAAACGGCCTGCTCCAGAATAACTGGGGCAATTTTTACAGGAAGATATTTCTCCTTTTGCCAGCCAAAACTGATTATTCGACCAACACTTTCCCACTCTGCTTTACCAAAATCATGCCGCAAGTATGGGACTTTGAAGTCCTTTCCCACAGTGCACTGCTCATAAAAGTCATTTCAAAACTCTGACAATATATCCCTGCAAACCCCTCCATCATCCACAGCCCTTTCAAGTTTTCCATCAGGAAGGATAATTTGAAAACACATGTTATCCTCCATAACATTTGCCTCACAAAAAACCTGAATAAGTTCCCTCATAATCTGTCCACGATGAAGAACAATGATTTTGGTGACTGACTCTGTGTGACTGACTTGTTCCTGTGACATACCAATGGAAGGAGGCAAGGTGAAATCAAACGACTGTTCTGGATTTAAGGGCAGAGTATCATCCAAATTGTCTGAGTGTTCTATCCCTGAGAGGTTTTCTGTGCGAAAGGTTATGATGCCACTATCACCCAATGTATCTACATTTTGTGCTCTCTCAGGTTCGGGCTAGATGAAATCTTGTGTTAGGTCAACAGTGTACAGAGGGGTAATACCTTCATTGCTCGCATTTGGAAACACTGTGCTAGTGCTACTCTCACTATGAATATCATCTGTACTATTTACCACCAGAATATCTAGAGGTAAAGACTTGTCGTGCACATCTGCTACATCACCATTTATCTCCTCATGCCCCTGTACAGTTGAAACACTCTTCTCCAGAACAGCTCTCTTCTTGGTTGTCAAATAAAAACACAGTGTTGGTAACTTGGTCATGTCATACATTTCCCCAACTGTAG